>NC_062970.1:22094291-22127975 GCF_023119035.1 Salvia hispanica | reverse complement strand
TGTTGCGCAAGCAAAAGAACCCAGAGCTACGAACAGGAACAAGCATGTTCCTAGAAGATATCATCTGATCAGAGAAATAATTGAAAGAGGCGACATAAAATTAGAAAGAGTACCCACTGATGATAATTTAGCTGATCCTTTCACTAAACCGTTATGTATAGCAAAACACAACAAGCACTTTGAGAGCTTAGGTGTTAAGCATGTTGGTAGATGGCTTTGAATCAGTGGGAGTTGAAGTTTTATATGTCTTAGAAACATTTTGTATTGAGACATTATTACTTGATCACATTCTATGAAAATTTTATTTTCTATGGGTTTTGTGCACTTATTGGAATAATTGTTTAAATGTTTGTCTTTATTCTAAATATTTGTTCCCTTGAATTGTGACTGTCGTTAATGGGGTGAGACATTAATGATATAGTATAATTCTAAAATAGCCCTAACCAATGATCATCAAGAATGGGATATTGATGATATGTTATAGGTTAGCATGGGGTTTGCATCACATTCTTCGAGAATGTAGTTGTTCTCACAACTATGAGATATTTGATACTCGTGATGGACACATGGTATACTTTGGAGAGTATTGGTATACCCTACTATTAAACTGTTTTGTTAAGTGTCTACAGTTTATTAGTGCATGAAGTATGTAATAGTCCTTGGATCTGAGGTCATTACACATTTTGTTTGTTGAGTGGTGTGCTTTGATCTTGTCCAACGCTTTGCCTCCCAAAGGAGGATTGAGACACGGACCTGTGTTGGGTATATCATAAGATAAATGAAAATGGTAGTTGAGCCAAGATTGAGATTCATTCCTCGATTAGAATTTCGAGAGAACACTCAAATTCTCTATATTACTTGACCACTAAGTCATTGGCCAATGCGAAAGATATATTCAATTAAAGTAATTGAATATGATCTAATGGGTCATTTAATAAAGATGAGATAAAGTGATTGAGCTATTTGGATGACACATAGCAAATCTTAGGCTCAATCGGGTGGTTCGTGAATGAAAGGATATTACTATAAACTTTATGTAGAGGCTTGTTTACCGAATTCACGTAAACGTCCTTCATATATCGAGCTACGCTGCCAACGCAGTCTAGGAGTTTTGTGCAGACTTCGATTAGATCGTCGTCGATAATGAGGGCCTAAAGGGTCACACTATAAGTGTATTTTGATCCGCTCAAGGGTACAAAGTTGGAACTGCGTATTATATCTAATGCTAGTCCAAGTGGGAGATTGAAAGGAAATGGGCTAGAATTAGATTAATATGGATTAATTAATTATAGTTGGGCTATAATTATATTAGTTCATAAGCCCAACAATCATGAAACCCTAGTGACTCTTCATCTATATAATGGTTATTTATTCTCCATTGTGGGACATGAGAAATAGCGTAACATTAGAGAGAAAATACGTAAAGCTTTGTAGAGAGAATTCCTAGCATTCTTCTACGGAGCAATTGTACCGGGATAGTTCCTGCATCGGATTGGATTGCACGTGGACCTCGATAGTAGTGGATTCAACTTGCAGGATTCAATCGCAGAAGAAAACAACACAACAAGTAAGATTTAGTTCCGTTGTGTTTTACATGCTCAACTTGCAATATGATTATGAATCTAGATCTGTATTCTTGTATGCAATTTCCGCTGCGCTCATTAGATGAATACAAGAAAACCCAATACTGAAATGTCAATATAAACATAAATTGATATTTTAATACATTTTGTTGACATTGATATTTAAATGTCAACACAGTTTATTAAAATGTCAACACAAATATGTGTTCACATTTTAATGTGATCATGTTGACATTTTAAATACTCTGCATTGATGAGTTAGCAAATTAAGAATTTAAGAAAAGTTAGCATTTTACTATAATGTAATTACCCCGATTTTCTAGGTACCATATCTATTTCTTTTACAATCTAATTAATAAATATTATTCCTAAAAAAAATGGGAGAATGGAAGTATTACACTAGTGAGTTTTATTGGGGGCTCGCCTTGCCCTTCCAACAAAGAGTATCGTCAAGATGCCAAGCTTAAGATGATGTTCCTTAAGGCTCTGTTCGGTATAATCGATTAGGTATGTGGAATGGGATTGAAGCCTTCAATTTCAAATCCGAGTATCATCAAGATGCCAAGCTTAAGATGATGTTCCTTAAGGCTCTGTTCGGTATAATCGATCAGGTATGTGGAATGGGATTGAAGCCTTCGATGTTTGATGCCACAAAATATTAGAATTTGGAATTGAATTATAATTTCAATGTCTCCAAATTCTACAATTTGAATTCACTATCAAAAGTTGATAACTGAAATTCCAAATAGTTATAAAATTGACCATCTTCACTCTTCGGACACTACACCAAAAAACACACACTGCACAAACCACACACCGTATACACACACTACACAAACTTAAACACACACTGAACACACTACACACACACTCACTTCATATCAATTCCTTCTAATTCAATTTTCTTCATATCATTTTTACCAAACAAAGGATTTCAAATTCTAATTCCAGTTTAATTCCAATTCCGGTACAGAACAAACCCTCATACAATTTCAACAAAAGTTATGTAGTTAGCACCTATCACCGACTTGTCGGGGCGGATATCTACAACTATGGGACACGGGTGTCAGGGATGCTCACAACACTGTACACTCCGTTGAAGTTGAAGTAGTCCACCATCTTGAGAGGCGTGTCAGCCGCCACGAAAAAAACATAGAGCTGCTTGCGGCATAGAGCGAGCCATGAACGTTTTCTACCCTAAATAGTCATTGACATGTTCATTTGGCTAAAGGAGCCAATATGGCCTCGGTACACTTGTCAGCAAAAAGCTTAAAGAAAAAATAAAATTTAAAATATGTGTGATGTCACATTATTGAAAAGTCATACGTTATATGACAATGCTAGGTTATTCTAGTGTAACTTACACTTTGGCCATGTAAGTATTAGTTTCGTACCATTCCCATGTGTAATAAGCTTGTGTGTTTCATGTATATTGTCATAAGCTGAAAATGGTTTAGACCGGATAGATTTGTCATATTTTGAGATATGAGTATGTCATTTCTATTTGAAAAGAATATGTCATGTCATGCTTTCTTTAAGTTAAACCATCTAGGGATTGTAGAAATTGGCCTTGAAGCCATTATCTATCAAAGACCACAAAGCTACAACTAAGAAAACCAAGGTGAGGATTGTCCCTGCTAAACCGAGCACCATATTGAGGCACCATGTGGTGCTAAGACGAGGAGGTTTCTTGATGGCGAGGTACATGAAACATGGATAGACAAGTGTGACGGGCAATCCAATTGCGCCTATGAAAGCAGCTAGGCGCGGTAGGAATGGGAAAGTCACTGCTACGAAATAGGTTAGACCTCCGAAGAAGAGCTTGATCATCGAGCGCACCCATCTTGGGCATGGCTTGTTCCTCTTGGTCACGTAGATGCGCTCCAAGTTGTCGAATGTGGGCATGGCGTAGATTTGGAATGCACAAACGTAGTTGATTGTGATCAACACGCACACTCCACGTATGATGTGCTTCTTCTCGTAGAATGCTGCTAGAGCAAGGAGAATTCCCCCGTCTACCGGCATCTGAAAGGGGTAAAATAAATGAATCAAGATTTTGTGACAGGAATTTTAGGTTTGAATTCAAATTCAAAGTTACCTTATCTCCATATGCCCAGTATCCCACTATTGCAATGGGAAACACACACAAAATACTTAGTATGGTTGAAATCTTCACTGCTCTCCACATAGTCTTCTTTGATGGTTGTTTTTGACTGCTAGGTAGTGTCCCCTGCATTAACCACATACTCCATAAGTAAGTTGACAAACGACGTGCACATACACATTACTATGTCCATCCTTTAAAAATTGGAACATTTGAAATGACACGGGTTTTAATGTTCAATTGGTAAAGTAAAAGAGAAATAAAAAAAATAAGTGACTAGAGTACAGTTAGTAAATAATGGGTCCAACCTCATTAGAGAAAAAAACAGTTTATTAAAATAGAAAGTTTCTAATTTTACGGAACTGACCGGGGTAGATAATGGGTCCTACCTTATAGTTTCTAATTTTAAAGGACGCATGAAGTACAATTTTACCTGTATCTCAAGCATAAGATTGTGCCCTCTAAAGGCAAGTGCAAGGATCTCAAAACCACCTAACGCGTCCCGGATTCGAGTCGGACTTCCCGTTACCAACACTGCTTCCCTCACAGGGCCATCCCCTGATCCACCCTTTGTCATGGGCAGGATCCACAAAAGGCTAGAATAAGCAAGCACGGTGATGGAGCCAACAAAAGCAACAGAGGACAACAAGTTGAGGTTAGGGAAGAAGAGCGCTGCCAAAATCGCGATGCAGATAAAGGCCAAGAAGCACTCTGCACCGGTTATCTTGGACGCCACACAGCCGGGGTTGCCATCGCACATGGATTTCAAGAATACTTTCATCACGGAGCCTCCCATTATTATGTACAACACACATGTGCCGCCGGATAGATACATTGTTGGGAAAATTGCTAGCAATTTGCCTAGTTTTTCACCTATGTTTTTAAGACATAGAGTTAGTTTTTATGACTTGATTGTGTAATATACATTAATATGTAACGAGAATATGCTTTTGTACTTACCAAATGCTATTATTGAGAGGTGAGTAAATCTGCTGTAACGAATCCCAGTTATTGGAAATGATTCGTGAAGATTCACTAGAAGCCATTTTGTGTAAAGTTGCCATGAAAATGCTATAGACAAGCACATAATTCCCCAGAACCTGATTACAGAATAAAATTGAAAATTTAAATAATTTTAAGCAAACTACATGTATAATTAAGTGGAAGGAGCTGTTAAAATATATTGTTAATAGTTTAAAACAGTAATCACATGTCATGCATGTGAAATGATGAATCAAATATAAGATGTGAAAAGAGGAGGTAAGTAATTAATTAGGCGGATATGGTCTTTGATTCCTATAATATAAACCGACAAAATTATGTAGGTCACTATTAATGAATCACAAAATAATGTCAATTTTTGGGGTGACGTGTCACGTATCAAGACTGTCTCCTACCTAAAACAAGACAAAATTCTTTAATTTCTGAGTTCTAGTAAACTTATAAAATAAAGATGCTGAAGAAAGAAAAGTCTAAAGACTTGTGATTCATGATTGACGCCTACACAACCAAACATCACACACTTATGGGTCTCGTTTTTCAAATATTAGTTGAAGCCAGGACCAGCTAAATAATGAATTTTTTTTCTTATATATCAAACAAGTTTTTCTTAGCTTTTTTCTATATATCAAACACGCCCAAACATATCTGGTGACTTATAATTAATAATTTCAAATTTGGAAGTTAGTATCTAGAAAAACATAGAACAAAAACACATTCAAATCTTTACACCCATGAGCTTTAATAATAATAATAATAATAATAATAATAATAATAATAATAATAATAATAATAATATTATTATTATTATTATTAATTTTAGAGTTCCAAACCACACATTCATAATCGTCTGTTCCTCAATATATATCCCATATTTTCTTTATGAGGACGGATTTCAATAAATATTCCTCCACTCACCCTATAAAAAATGTCACACTTAAATGATAATGCAAGATTTTGGAAACTGCTATTTACTGTGTGTAAAATTGAGAGATGAAATATATATTTATATATTGAAGTGAAAGACAATATTTTTTGGAAAAGAAAATATGATATTTTTTTGTAGAACAAACAAAAAGGAAAATGTAACATTATTTATAGGATAGAGAGTACTATATTTCACATACTATTTTTTGAAGGCGAATCTTACATTTCACTAACTTACTATACTAATAATTATTACTTCCTCTGTCATAAAAAAAATTCTCATTTTTCTTTTTAGTTTGTCACATTAAACATGTCATATTTCTACTTTTAGATCTCACACAATAAAATAAGAATTACATCATCTTTTTCTTAAAATTTAGTATCATCTCACAAGTAGGACATCATTTATGTAATAAAAAGAATATTATATACAAATAGAATGCACACGGTTAACTTTTTCCATCAATTTTTCTTTGTAAGATCAAATAATTTTTTAAAACACGCACTAGTCAAATATATTACTCCCCCTGTCCCACAAAAAATATGCACTCTTTCCTTTTTAGTGCGTCCACAAGAATATGCACTTTCTAATTTTAGAAAGTCTTTTCTCTCTAATGAGGTGGGACCAATTCTCCACTAATAAAACTTTAATTATTTTTTCTTTCTACATCTCTTTTACTTTACCAATTTTACGTTAAAATTCATATCGAATCCAAAGTTCATATTCCACTAGAATAGAATATGATAGAGGAGTAGGAATTACCATCCGAGATAAACAAAGGCAATGGGAAGTGAAAGTAGTTGAATTCCGATTGCGGAACACAAGAGATGAGCTGCAGCTTTTAAAGTGTTGCCGTTTCTCGACTCTGTAATCGGCAGCCACGCATCTGCCGGATTCAACTCGCCGGAAAATTCACCGGATCCAATTTCTTCTTCACTAGTTGGTATCACTTTTGATGATCCGACCCGAGTGCTACATATTTCTGCCATGGATCAAGTGTGTGTGTGTGTGTGTTTTCTTATTTGCTTTTTGTTGTTTACATTCATGCGCATATTTATACATAGAAGAGAGAGAATAGAGACAATGGTTGTTGGGAGTCTAGCATTAAGAATTTAAGATATTCAACCAACCGACGTTAAACACTTTAATTATACTTTTTCTTACTAACACAATTATTTAGGGTAATAAATTGTGTGGATTTGGGTCATTATCATGTCAATATGACGAAGACCTAATTTAATAAGACCTAATCCGAATCCAATTTGTTAAGTGTTGAGTTATTATTATCATATCAACTTAATAATGACTTAATCCAGTCAAGCTTAATTCGAACCTGATCTGTATCCGACACAAACTATCATGATGGGATGATGACACAAAACTTATTTACATAATTAAAACCTATCAAACTAATTTACACGATTAAAATATAATATTAATTGGTTAAACTGATTTTGAACCTAATTTACAATATAAAACTTCATTTGCATGACTTGAGCATAATTTACATCAACCTGAATAATAAAATTAATGTATACAATAATTTTTAAAAGTATTAAAAATAATTAAAATTTGTATAGTTTCTAAAATTTTTATCTTAGGAAACGCAGGAGTAGGTAAAATCGGGAGATTCATATTAAAGCTAACGCAACTATTAACTTTGTAGCTAACTAAATCGCCTGATTTTAAGTAAAGTTTGACTCATAGAGAATTATATAGCGATGTAATAACCGATCAAGATGCGTTTTTATGAAATTTCAATTATAGATTAGGTTTACATTTCGCCCAATTGATTCACGTAATTTAATTCAAGTAAATGTGGAACTATATAGTTATGTGTAAACACCGATGGCAGTAAACATTTGACGTCGACCCAATTATTGAACAAAATTAGAGTACTATTAAATTGACAGATGTGTGAATGAGTTTGCAGTGCGTATCTGCTGACGCAAGCCATAGTTACGTCATTGCGACGACGAAATTTCTGTGGACTTTGCTTGTGTGGAATTTAAACAGATCCATAAAAAAGGAAAAATAATTCTAAGACAAAAGATCAACGAGTAATTCTAGTCAATGTTTTTCATGTTTCTTGTTGTATTTTAGTGTAGGTAGAAAAGTAGTACTCCCTCCGTCCCGGCTAATATGACACATTGCTTAGCCGGCACGGGATTTTAGGAGTTATTGGTTAAAGTGTTTAATTGGAGAGAGAAAGGTGGATGTAAGTATTAAAGTAGAGAGATAAAGAAAGATGAATATTTTAATAGGAGTGAGAAAAAGTGGTTGAGTGTATTAATTGGAGAGAGAAAGTTACCAAAAAAGGAAATGTGTCATCTGGGACAGACTAAAAAGGAAAACGTGTCATCTTAAGCGGGACGGAGGGAGTACTAATTCTAGTCGAAAATTTGTATTTCTCCTTGTGTGAGCACTGAATCCCTATTATTTTATCGATAAAACAAAATTTTCTTAATATACATGCTAATTAAATCAAATGAACTCCTATCAGTGGAATGTAAAAACTATATATTATCCTGAAAACTAAAACACTTTCATTCAAAGTCATTAAGTTCATTGTAAAATTAGTTATATTTTGAAAAAAAAGGTTCTTGATTATTTGGTGGTCTTTTTTTTCATATGTTTTCGTCGTTTACGTAAGATGTACGAAGAAGGTAGTACTACTTTTTTCTTTGAACACAAGAGTATGATAATTTTAGAACGGGTGTAAGTGTGAAGTTTGTGGTTGAAACTTTTTACTCCCTCCGTTCCATAGTAATGGAGGCGTTTCTTTTCGGCACGGAGATTAAGAAAAATTGTGTTAGATGAGTTAAATAAATGAAGAATAAAGTGGAAATTAAAAAAGGTAGAGAGATGGAGAGAAAAAAAAGTAAAAAAGAGCAAAATAGGTGTCCAAAAATGTGTTGTGGAATAGGTTCTCTTTGACATCAGTTATAAATAGAGTTCTCTCTGACATCAGTTATAACAATTTGTTTTACTCTTTCATTCAATGTCACATTTCTTCTTTTGGAAAAAGTTCTCTCTGACATCAGTTATAAAATTATATTTTCTCTCACCACTTAACATACAAAATAACATCTCCTAAAATCCCGTGCCATCTCCCAAGTGTGATATCTACCTTGGGACGGAGGGAGTAATAAATAGATAAAGTGGAGAAATAATAAAATAAAAGAGCTCCTTTACCTTATTCTCTCTCTTATTTTACTATTCTCCACTTTAACTATTTATTATCATTTTTATAAAACAAGTGCAAAAAAGTAATCGTATTCTCTCTCTTATTTTACTATTTCTTCACTTTAACTATTTATTATCACTTTTATAAAACAAGACTGCAAAAAAGTAAACGTGATAGTTAATGCAGGACGGAGGTAGTATGTTAAGAAATATTAAGAAAAGTAGGTAGAAAAAAGTTTGTGGAATAGGAGACCCACTTGTATATATTAGTTTTAAATGAAATGTAAGTAGAATGAGTTAGTGGAAGGTGAACTCTATTACCATTTACGGTAAAATTGAATCGCGACTTCTATTCATAGACGGACTAAAATGGAAAAATGAAATTCTTATTCGCGGTCAGATGGAGTATTCGTGTGTAGTTTCCTTAATTGCATTATTATATATACCTATCTGTTAGTGGATGCAATTTTCTTATTTTTTGTGAGACGAACCGGCACCAATTATACAATGGGGGTGAGTGTAACATACACTACATGCATCAAAACCAGTGCTAGTAGATTTCCACTGAAAATGGTCGTAATTATTGAACATTTTTAATACTCCATTTTGGCCTTATTTAAACTTTATAAACACTTTTTCTATATTTAATCATATCAGCTTGATAATTGAATAAGCAAACTTTATAAACACTACTATCTCCATCTCATTCAAAATGTCCACCTTTCTTTTTAGTTTATTCCACTCAAAATGTTCATTTTTTATATCTGAAAATCCTTCCGTCCTCATTAAAATATTCAACTACATTTTTCTCTCTATTTACCTCTTCTTTGAAAAAATTATGCTCCAATAGAAAGGGTATATGAGGAGGTATTATACCTTCTTTCATTTTGAGAAAGGTATCTTTACCTCTTCTTGGTAGATAGAGTAAAATGTTAGTTATTTTTATTTGTCTTTTTAATTTACCTTCTTTTCTTGAAATTCATTACTATTTAAGAAGGTATAATTGAAGGAACTGGCAGCGGAAGCGTTCGTGAATTTAAATCGAACAAATAAATCACATAATAATTAGATCTATTTAGTAGATTATTTAAACAAATTCTATTCGAGCAATTCTCACACGTATCAAGCTCATAACTTGAATTGATCATGCTTTAAGTATAATTGAAACATAAAACCTGCTTTTCTACGGAACAGAAATAATACCTTATTAATTCTCCAAAGAATTGTCGATGGCCAGCGACTTCTTCACGTGACGCTTTGAATACTAGACCACAGATCTTCTCTCTGGTTCCCGAACTGTACTCCAATATCAGTGTGGGTTGATCTCACCAGAATACTAGGACTTAAATAAAAGAGACAGAAATTCTACTCCACGGAGGATTGAGGTCTAACATGCAAACAAGCAATTAACATCCGTTAAATGTAAAACATAACAACATTATGAAAAAAAATAATCTTTTTTATTCCTTGAAAAATATAATAAGAGTTTTACAGTATTCAATCACTCGAAACGTGATTTCTAGTATACAAACTCTAACAATCTTCCACTTATACTCAAAACACTTTCGAGTATAAAAAAAAATGTGCTAACGTCTAATTCTCCCACTTATACTGAAAGCGGATTGAGGTCTTGTATTAGTCGAACTCTCATTCCTTCAACATGGCTCTCAAACGGCTTGACCGCTAATTCCTTCTGAATCAATCTTGACCACTTGTATGTCTCCTCTCTGCACTATATCTCTAATGATATGATACTTCCTCTCTATGTGCTTGTTCGCTTTATGAGCCCGTGGTTCCCTCGAATTAGCCACAGCACCAGAATTGTCACAATAAATGGTGATGCTCTTGGGCATATTCGTAACCACACCTAAGTCCAGAAGGAAGTTCTTAAGACATACAACCTCTTTTGCAGCCTCCGAAGCGGCCACATATTCGGCTTCCATGGTAGAGTCTGCAATGCATTTCTGCTTTACACTCTTCCAAATTACAGCTCCACCTACTAAGGTAAACACATATCCGGAAGTTGACTTTCTCGAATCTACATCAGCTTGAAAGTCTGAATCTATATATCCTAAAGGACAGAGCTCGGCTGCATTGTAAACTAGAACATAGTCCTTAGTCCGATTAAGGTACTTGAGTATGTTCTTTACGGCACTCCAATGTCCTTGGAATTTGATTGATATGTTGCTACCATGCCAACAACAAAGCAAATATCAGGTCTAGTACAAAGCATAGCATACATGAGACTACCAACAGTCGAGGCATATGGTATTCTTCTCACCTCTGTTATCTCAGATGTTGTCTTAGGACACATCTCTTGAGATAAATGGATCCCGTGTCTGAAAGGTAAGAAACCCTTCTTGGCAATCTTGCATGCTAAAGCGTCTAAGTACCGTATCGATGTAAGATTCTTGGGATAAGCACAACGTTCTCTTTGCACGGTTCCGAAGAACCTTGATACCGAGAATGTGTCCCGCATCACCCATATCTTTCATCTCGAACTGGCTGGACAACCATGTTCGTACTGATGACAACATCTTTTTATTGTTTCCAATTAGAAGAATGTCATCTACATACAAAACTAAGAACACAACATTTCATTTTTCAACCTTCTTATACACGCAGATTTCATTAGGGCACTTTTCGAATTCAAACTTTTGAACAGTTTGATCAAAACACTGGTTCCATGATCTAGATGCTTGCTTGAGGCCATAAATGACCTTCTTAAGCTTCCAAACCATGTGTTCCTTGCCCTCTACCACATAGCCTTCGGGTTGTTCCATGTAGATAGTCTCCTCAAGACTCCCGTTTAAAAACGCAGTCTTAACGTCCATCTGCCATACTTCCCAATCCATGTAAGCTGCTATAGACAAAAGAATACGGATCGATTTGAGCATGGCCACTGGGGAGAAGGTCTCATCGTAATCGATGCCTTCCCTTTGGATATACCCCTTAGCCACTAGTCTTGCCATAAAGACTTTAACTCGTCCATCGGGTCCACGTTTACGTTTGTATATCCACATGCTCCCAATGGCAGTACAGTCTTTGTCTACCATTAATTGTAGTTCTGAATCCATTGCTTTCACCCCATTCGCAATGATCGACATCTGCCTGCGCCTCTGCAAGATTCCAGGGATCAAGTACATTGCTGTCCGAGGAGTGATCCATGCACTTTCCCAAACCAATGTATCTTTCGGGCTCATGAGAGACCCTCCCACTGCGACGCGGCACTACAACATTTGGAGTAGTAGTTGAAATTTCTGGAATTGTTGTTACACTAGGTACTTGTTCTTCGTTAATGGAACTTGTGACTGAAGTTAGCTCTTCAAGAGCTACCTCACTGCTGGACTTATGATTCATTACAAAGTCTTCCTCTAAGAATGTGGCATGAGTGCTCACAATGACTTTCTTATCTCGGAGACTATAGAATTCATAAGCTTTCGATCCTCTAGGGTAACCTATAAACACACATACCTCCGTCCTTGATTCCAGCTTAGTTGGATCCTTTTCCAATACATGAGCCGGACACGCCCACACTCTGAGATGTTCCAGATTGGGCTTACGCCTAGTGCACAACTCATATGGGGTAGTAGGAACTGATTTAGAAGGTAAATTGTCTAATATATGGCTCGCTGATAGCAAGGCATAACCCCAAAATGAAATTGGTAACCATGCATAACTCATCATCGATTGGACCATGTTTAACAAGGTCCTATTCCTTCTTTCAGCTACGCCATTCTGCTGGGGTATGTCGGGCGCAGTCAGTTGGGATTGAATTCCCGACACTGATAAGTAGTCCAAAAACTCGGCACTTAGGTATTCGCCTCCGCGATCAGATCTCAGGCATTTGATACTCTTTCCATGATACGTCTCTACATAAGCCTTAAACTCCTTGAACTTGTCAAAAGTCAGACTTGTAGCGCATCAAATAGACGTATCCAATTTTCGAGAAGTCATCAATAAAGGTGATGAAGTATCGAAAACCGCCCCTTGCCTCGGTTGACATAGGTCCACACACATCAGTATGAACGAGCTCAAGTACTTCCTTGGCCCTATTACCCTTTGACCTAAAAGGTCTCTTAGTCATCTTGCCTTCTAAACAAGATTCACATTTTGAAAACGGCTGCTTCTCAAGACCTTTAATAAGATCTTGATCAACCGTAGCATGGATCCTTCTTTCGTTGGCATGACCAAGTCTAAGGTGCCATAAGTACGTTTCGTTCATTGAAATTGAAGGTTCTTTTCTTTTCTTTGAAACTTTCGATGTAGCATTGAGTTCTGATTTACGTTGATTAAACTGTGTAGAAGTAATTGTGTACAAATTATTTTCCATGATACCACGACAGATATAAGAACCATCTTTCTTAATAACGCAATTGTCATTAAAACAAATCTAATATCTATAAAAAGAAAATTTAGAAACTGAAATTAAATTTCTTCTAAAAGAAGGTATCAACAAACATTCTTCAAAATAAAAAATCCATCACTACTAAAACGTAAATAAACATCTCCCACTGCAACGGCCGCCACTTTAGTAGTGTCGCCCAATTGGACTTCGATCCACGATCATGTAACCATCTTGTCACCTGTATTAAGTCAGGATCAAAACATATATGATCAGTTGCTCCAGTATCAATAACCCACGTATGAGTAGATGTCGAAGCCAAGCATGACTCGACTACTAGAGCATGGTGCATACCTGTAGCCTTTCCCTTTTTAGGACAGTCTGGCTTCCAATGACCCTTCTCTTCACATTTGAAGCATTTTCCAGTAGGCATTTTGTCGGCCTTCTTCTTCTTCTTCTTCTTCTTCTTCTTCTTCTTCTTCTTCTTCTTTCCCTTAGCACTCTTAGCTGCAGCTGGGTTTGACGCCTTTTTCTTTCCTGCGCAAGGCTTAGAGCCAGAGGAATTAGGTGCCAAACTCAGCATAGCTACCTTAGCTTGAACCATGAGGTCCTCTGCCGACTGAAGCTCAGTCAGCAGCTCTAACCAAAGTGTAATCCCGCTTGTTCATCTCGAAATTGAGCTTGAACTGCTGGAAGTTAGGGGGAAGACTCTGAAGGATTATAGTAATCTGGGACTCGGGATCAATCGTCCCTCCCAAAACCTCAATCTGGTTGAGGTGGCTCATCATCTCGAGGACATGTTGCCTCACAGATGTGCCTTCCTTCATAGTCTTCGTCATGATACTCCGAAAAGCTTGAGACTTAGCCGTTCGATTCTGAGTACCAAAAAGATTTGCAAGATTTTGCATAATCTCGGCGGCAGTCGCTATGGCTGAATGCTGATGCTTGAGTACTGAAGACATAGATGCCAACATGTAGCACATAGCCATCTCATTCGCCTTATGCCACCGTTTATGTGCATTCTGAACGCCCACCACTGCATTAGCCGCGGGAACTGGAGGCTGTGGAGTAGTGAGCACAAACTTGTACTCTTCTGTTGTGAGAACGATATCCAAATTTTGTTTCCATTCTATGAAATTTTGGCCCTCGAGTTTGTTTTCTTTGAGTATTGCAGAAAGAGGATTAAAAGACATCTTGACAGATTTTATTGCACTGCAAACAGAAAATTTATTATTTGTCATAAACTTATGTAAGGAAATTGAGTAGATTAACCATAAAACTTTTCAAAATCTTACAACAGCAAAATTAAAATTTTGTACCCTCCATAAGAGGTTAATACGCATTAAAACTTTGGCAATTTTACTAGTCACAACACCGACGAATAGTACAGAGACCAAATAATGACATGGCCGCCTAATGTTGCCTAAGCACGACCATCAGATTTAACATTACATAATTTTATTTCTACAACACACTCCCATGACAATGTTCATGTGCTGATAACAAAATCAAGCTATCTCATAAATTCTGATTGAACCCTGAAACTCGTAGTTCCTTAGGATTATTGTCCCCACATAATGGGTGGCGATAATATTAGGAACCACTTTCTAGTTCATTCTATTTATTATGTGACAAGTCCGCCCTTATGAACTTACTGTTTCGTAGGATTATTGTCCCCACATAATGGGTGACGATGATATTAGAATCTAGCTTCAAAAAATTTGGCAGGCCAACCGATGGAGACCATATATAAACTTTAAGTTCATAATTATCGCTTAGATATTTGGGTTATGATTTTTCATTAATCATCCTTAGCCTTTAGGCAGATTAATGCTAATTTAAATTCTGTTGGCATTTAATTGACTGGATAATTAAATCTTTTATTATCTTTAAGAATCTTAGTTTAGGAATTAATTAATCTTGAAATTAATTCTTATTCATATCATACTATAGATATATCTAAAATAAAGTACATTATTTAAATCTTAATAAGACATAAAAAATTAAATTCAAATTATATCCTTGTTCAAGATTAGGAAGAAATAATTATATTATTTAATGTAATCTTACATATCTATCCTAATTAGGATTCTAGATATATAATATTTAGGAAACTATTGAATTATTCTTATCTATATCATCTAGGATATAAAATATTCCATAGATATATAAAAAATTCAAAATAATATTATTTAATGAAATCTTTTAATTACGGAATTAAATAATCATTAAAATTCTATCATCGATATTTCGTCGATCGAGGTTGGCACGAATCGATCACGATGAAGATATGCCGGCGATATGCTCGCTGGAACGGCGAGTTCGCCGTCAGTTGTCGCCGGCGGCCCGCACGTTAGTGCAGCTGCTTCCTCTCTCCCTTTTCTCCCGGTGAAAAGATGCCGAGAACTCCCTCCGTCGACACCGCCATGCAGTGTTCGCCACGCTGCTCCGGCGACTCCCCTCAATTGCCGTCGATCTCGCTAGAACCAGCAGCCGCCTTGAACGGCGTCGCAGCTCTCGGTTCAGCGTCGATTGGCCTAGGGTTCGACTAGGGTTAGGGTTTAGGTTATGGTTAGGGTTTATCACCAGCGGAGAAGACAACCGCTGCTCTCGGACGAGCAGCGAACTGCGACTCCTTCCACCACCGTCGACGGCCGTCGTGGCTGAGCAAGAACTCCATCTTGGTTTTCATGTTGCCATTGGATCACTTCGATTGCTCCCACTGGTCGGCGCGATTCGCGAGGCACTCCGGGATCGGCGGTCTCGCCGGCGGCGTGCACGAGCCCACGCTCGTCAGCATGTCGCCGGTTGATTGCCTACCTTGCTCCCTCTCAGTTCGACAACCCTCTTCGATCGCATGTAGTGCGATTCGTCCCGGCGCAAGCGCCGACGAATCGCACATCTCGTATAATCGAAAATTCAAGTTCTATTGATTCGAATGTTCTTGAGTTCATCATACATAAAATAAACAATAAAATACAAGAACATGCTTCGTAATCAAATAACACATGCATAAATTTCGCGAAATTTAAATCCAAATAATCAGAGACAAAGACTGGCTCTGATACCAACTGAAGGAACTGGCAGCGGAAGCGTTCGTGAATTTAAATCGAACAAATAAATCACATAATAATTAGATCTATTTAGTAGATTATTTAGACAAATTCTATTCGCGTAATTCTCACACGTATCAAGCTCATAACTTAAAGTGATCATGCTTTAGGAAACCTAAAACATGCTTTTCTCCAAAGAATTGACGATGGCTAGCGACTTCTCCACGTGACGCTTTGAATATTAGACCACAAATCTTATCTTTGGTTCATGAACTATGCTCCAATATCAGGGTGGGCTGATCTCAACGGAATACTAGGACTTAAATAAAAGAGACAGAAATTCTACTCCACGGAGGAGAGGGAAAAATTGCCCAACTCCAAGAGGGGGAGGGGGGAGGGGGTCAAATTTTTAAAAAAAATAATGTATTGTCTATTTCTCTGTCTCCTTTATTCTCCTATTTATATTAAGTTCCTTTTGGGCCCAGACAGGGATCTATGGAAGGTTTTGGATATGGGCTTACCCAATTTACTTTTTACAAATTAAATTGAACCCACAATTTAATATAAGCTTTAATTGAAATATTACGAGCAGCTACTACAGAAGTAATATTGAACTCTCCCCATCCAAATCCGAAATTATAAGTAATCCGGGTTTCCGTTTAAACTTTCATTTCCCGCGCTTAAAATAAAAATGTCCATTAATTAATTAATGTCTGCTATGGACTTAATTAATTAAATTCTTATTAATTCTAGGAGTGGACTTAGCATGAAACGCTTATTTATTATTCTTAGAGTGATCAAACTCTAACTAGCTAGGTTCTGAATAATAAAACATTGTTTCGCGCTCCTCTTGGGGACATTATCAAACGAGACTCACATCGCGCACGATTCAATATAATAGCAATCCTAGCACCGCTAGATATTAATCACCACTACCCAATATATCGGGATTATTGGGTTACGAAAAACCCGCACCATTTGATAAGTCAAAGTAATGCATAATCAATACCGTATGCTCAATACCAACCTACATTGATTAAGAAACAAATATTTTCAAGACCTCGACTTTCGTAGATGGCACAAAGACACGTCTTCTTTGTTAGATCCATTCGGTGTTGTACCACACCAATTGTCATCTTATTTCAGTAAGGCTTAGAAATATGCGGACTGACATTGCAACCTTTCACGATGGATAGTCTAATTCCATCTAGGTCGTGAAATTCTTCTTTTTTTTGTTTAGGACTGTCCGTTTTACCTTAAAGTGGATGTCGCCCACAACCGGTCTACTAAAATAAAGACTTAGATTTTGTTAAGTTAACTTATACATTTAAACATGCAATTAACATCCATTAAATGTAAAACATAACAACATTATGACAAAAATAATCTGTTTTATTCCTTGGAAAATAAAATAAAAGTTTTACAGTATTCAATCACTCGAAACGTGATTTCTAGTATACAAACTCTAACAATAATTACCTTTTTGAGAAGGTAAATGAGAAATATACCTTCTCAATTTACCTTTCTCCCTTGGAGATGCTCTAACAACTCCTCCTAAAATCTCGTGCCACTCAAGAACGTGGACGTTTTCATTTATATGCACTTTCTATTTTCATCTGTCCCATACAAATATGGACATTTCCATTTATGAACAGTTATAACAATTTATTACTCATATACGTCAAGTATTTACAATTTATATCACTATTCAAACTCTAATAATAATGGGGTCTCATTATCCACTAACATTACTTTAACTACTCTTCTCGTATCCTCTCTTACTATACTAATTTTGTCTTAATTCACATGCCATATCATATGTCATACTTTTATGGGACAGAGGGAGCAATAAAATAGTAGTCTCTCTGTCCTAAGGAAGATGACCCATTCCTAGGGCGGCACCAGAATTTATATAATTTTATTTTGTGTCTTAAGTGGAAAGAATAAAGAAAATAGAGGGAATAAAGTGAGTCATCTTGATTGGGACAAACCAAACATGAAAATGGATATCTTCAATGGAACAGATGGAGTATGCTTTTTCACTACTGTTTTTATCTCTTCATCTCAAATATAAGAATGCATACATTATTTCAAAGGATGTGTTAACATGCAATGCTATATCTGTGAAACTATTTTTCCTTTAGTTTATCCCTTGAAAATAAAAATTTTCTAAATTTATTTTAGAAGTGGATCTCATAATCCACTAACACTACTTTCACTAGTTACACTACTTTTTCTCTTCTCTTCTTAATTTACCAATTTTTTCTTCCTCTTTCTTGTTTTATCAATTCATCTTTCTTACTTTACAAATTAAAACACGTGCTAAATCAAAAAAATTTATTTCAAAGACTAAAGGTAGTATTAAAATGCAATATTATTATCTCTACTTCATTTTCCCTTTTACCTGTCTGTTTACGATTAAATGACTTGCTTTATCATTTTCGAATGTCAACAATTAAATACCACATTTATTTTTTTCTATTTTATGTATGTGGACATAACACTCAATTAACTTATTGTTCACATTTGACTAACTTATTACTCTCGCATTCTATTATAATCTGTATATAAAAATGGGTTTTGTATTCTATTATTTTTTCATTCACTTTCCTTTATAAAGTCAAATAACTTCTTAAAACTCATATAGAATCAAAGTTATTCATTTAATCGTGATCGGAGAGATTACTTTATTTTCATGCCACTCAACTCACCAACAAAATTGCATAAAATTCAGTACTTCCTCGATTCCATGTTAATTGAGTCGTCTTTCTATTTTGGGAAGTTCAAGATAATTGAGATTTTTCTTTTTGGCAAAATGTAACCTTCTCTAATACTTTATTCACTATCCACTTAAAATACTGCTTCCTCCGTCCCGGCTAAGATGACACATTGCTTAGCCGGCACGGGATTTTAGGAGTTATTGGTTAAAGTGTTTAATTGGAGAGAGAGAAGGTGAGTGTATGTATTAAAGTAGAGAGATAAAGAAAGATGAATATTTTAATAGGAGTGAGAAAAAGTGGTTGAGTGTATTAATTGGAGAGAGAAAGTTACCAAAAAAAGAAATGTGTCATCTTAGTTGGGATAAATTAAAAAGGAAAATGTATCATCTTAAACGGGACGGAAGGAGTATTTTAGTTTTCCTGCCAAAAGAAGTGCCACAATTAAAAAAAAACGGAGTATCAAATAAGAAATGTTTAGTGTGAAACATATAGAGTACGTAGCAATGACCTCACAAAGATAACAAAGAAATGTATCAATAATATGATACATGTTTTTCTTCTCCATCTTCTACTTAAAACATTTCTTTCGGACACATAAATATAAGAAATTTTTTTTAGAGGTTAAGTGGAGAAAGAAAAAAGTATGAATAAAAACCAAGAAAAAGTAAAATAGAAAAGAAAATAAAATTATTATTAAAAGATAAAACAATGTAAATAATAGCTCGAAATGAAGTAGCATGCAAGTAGCTTGTGTTGGGAGGAGCAGTATACTTCTTTTAGTCAAATATTATTCTACAAATTACTCGAGTAATTATTAGTGGGATGTTAGGAAAATAAGGTAAAATTGGGAGACTTTAAGTTGCATTTCTCAGTGGATGGCGAGGTTTAAATCGGTGACTTCAAGGTCAATATAACTGTGCATTGTCAACTATGTCTACTTCCTCTTCTCTCTTGGTTATGAAAATAACTACAGTCCTCGATAGGGCTAAATTCAGGTAAGAAAAAAAATTCAACAACGTTTGATAAATAAAGTAGGTGTTCGTATTTATACTCCCTTGATACGCTCGGATTGTGTCTTGTTTTAAGGTAATTATTTGGTCCATTGAGTGTGTCGAAGTTGAATTACATGTCCATTATTTGCATATTTTATCTATTTTGGTATTTTGATGTGTTTTGTGAGAAACGTGCAAAATAGATCTTAAAAAGAAGTAAAATGTAGAAGTTGGAAGTCCAGAGCTTTCAAGCTAACCAGCGGTCTGTTAGACCACACTTAGCGACCGCTGGCTGCAATCAACCGTTGTCTACGCAGCGGTCCACTTCGAAAAATTGAGCTGAAAAAGGAGAACACACCCAGCGACCGCTGGAGTGTGGCAGCGACCGCAGATTTGAATCCAGAAGCTATGGAGTACTGGCCAGCGACCGCTGAACAATGTGCAGTGGACCGTTGGGAAATTGCGGCCCACAGAAATTGCCCTATTTTCTCTCAAAGACTTACCATACTATGTCGAAGATTTACCATATCATTGTACACGACTTGGAGGTTATAAATACCCCTTAAAGCATCATCAAAGGAACCTTTTGATGGGGTTTTGATGCCCCTGGCACAACGGAAGACTTGTACAAACAAATAAATCAGATACAGGATCTATTTGACCGATTATGCGATTAATCAATTCACATGTTAAACAGATAATTGCATGCTAGAACGCAAATAATTCATGCTCAAAGAAAGTAAATCCTAAAACATGAATTCTACGGTTTAGAGTTACCGATATTGATTCTCCAAAGAATCGTCGATTGCTCGCGCCTTCTCCACGTGATGATCTTCAATACTAGACCACGGATCTTCTCTCTGGTTCCCGAACTGTATCTCGATATCAGGGTGGGCTGATCTTATCAAAATACTAGGACTCGAATAAAGAAGACAGAAGAAATCCTTCTCCAATTAGGAGAGAAATTCGAACTCCTCTAGGTAGAGTGGGACGAAAATTATGAGTAATAATGAATGATTTCTGTCTCCTTTATTCTCCTATTTATATTAAGTTCCTTTTTGGGCCCAGACAGGGATCTATGGAAGGTTTTGGATATGGGCTCCCCCAATTAGCTATTTACTAATTAAATTGAACCCACAATTTAATACAAGCTTATATTGTAATATTACGAGCAGCCACTACAGAAGTAATATTGAACTCTCCCCATCCAAATCCGAAATTACAAGTAATCCGGGTTTCCACTTTGTTTATTATTTATTTCCCGCGCTTAAGATATAAATGTCCATTAATTAATTAATGTCTGCTATGGACTTAATTAATTAACATTTTATTAATTCCAAGAGTGGACTTAGCAAGAAACATTTATTTATTATTCATAGAGCGATAAAACTCCAACTGGCCAGTTTTCTGAATAATAAAACCTCGTTCGAGCTCCTCTTGAGGACATTATTAAACGAGACTCACCTCGCGCACGTTTCAACATGATTGACCTCATAGATGAGTCTTACTACATCGGTACATGGAGGTCGCAGTACTATGGTCCAGTTTCATTTGATGCACCAAGACACGAAGATTATTGGGTAGAACCTTCATGGAATTTGCACATCACCCCTCAGCAGTTGATTCCTAGAATGCGTGGACGAGTTAGAAGAAGGAGGATACTTAATCAAATGGATGTCCGCGAGGAAGATGCACCGAGAGCTCCCCGCCGTTGCAGAAATTGCGGGATAGAGGGGCATGACCGAAGAAATTGCTCAGCCGGTGTTGTTCAGTAAATGTGTGGTATATATTTGCTATCTTTTTGGAATTGAGTTGTGTATTTGAGATATGTTATGTTTTGTATTGACATTTTAGTTGAATTGCGGGAAATGCTGACAAGAGATGGCATGGCTTCTAGGGCGAATGTTGGTGATATTTGTTTTGGGGCATATGCGATGGATCTTGTTTGACAGTTATTATGATTTTGATTGACTTTTGTTGACAGTTGTTATGTCAGATGACTATTGTTGTCATTTCGAGTATTTTATCAATTATGTTGTAACTGATATTCAAACGCAAGCAAATCACAATCGAAACTTTGTATTGTCATTTTTTAAATTTTTTTTGCAAGAATTCACCTTAAATATGTGGCCAAAACCTGTTTCAATACCAACAACTACCAACATATACCAACATATACCAACAAATAACAACATATGATGCCAACCCCTATCCTACCAAAGACTTATTTCCCCGAAGGCGTGAATTTAGTTGGAGCTTTCCCTTTGTTCTTCCTTGTTGAAAATCCCCTCAATACATTGTGCATAGCCTTCCCAAACGTACTTGATGAACTCTTCACAGCTGGTCGTGAGGATCCCTCGGTGGGTGGTCGAAATATTACTTCGTCATCTTCTTCCCCGCCCTCTTCTTCCTCACCCTCTTCTTCCCCACCCTCTTCTTCCTCGCTCTCGCCTTCTTCTTCCCCCGCCGGATCCACAAATTGATAATTCTGGAAGTATGGATCACGTCCTGCTAGCGCCGCGTCCCAATTAGACCCACCGCCAAAAAATGAGTCACATGATGATTGTGCTCCCCATTGCGAGTGCTCGTGGCTTGCACCACTCAACTGAGACCAACCTGGGGGATCGTATTCTGGATGCAGTGGCGATGGTACCGTATACTCGGGCTGCGGCTGCGACAACCTATGCTTTCGGGTCCACCCGTGTCCACCCGTCCGAACACCCAACAATCCATGACGAAGAGAAGTTGGTGGGCGTGGCGGCATGGCCACATTTCGCCGTTGCGAAGCTGGATACTCCAACACATCAGTATGGTTCGTCGCACGAAGGGCCTCAACAGCTATTTCTCGGATCTGCCGTAACCGAGGGTCGTTGTCATGTTCAGAGGTCAAATGCCATATCCCCTGAAGGGCCTCAACCTAGATAATACAAATATATAATCATTACAATCAATCTATACAAACATCAAACTAAATACATTTTTATATACAAAAACATAACATACCGCCAATTTCAATGAAGAGGCTGACTCGTTCATCCCAACTGTTGACTGCGTCCCAGGTTGAACTAGGTGCGAGACTGTGATCCTATTGTACCACGCTAGATAGCTCGGATGACAAGAACCTTCCATGGACGCTGTTGCATGGTGAAAAGTTGATTGGGACCTGTCGTGTCTCAAATCCCATTCATCAATGTAGAATTTATGTATCTTTGCCCAATCAGCGCCCTTCCTCTCACGGCGGTGACTTTTACACAAATGTCCCGCCTTATCTAGCATCCTATCACGATACTCAGGAATACCTTGGTAGCGGTTAAATTATCGGCAAACTCGTCCAGCCTCAAGTGCCTCGACAAATGACCAACACACCAAGTAAGTGTCGCACAAGAAGGATGCAGTCGAATCAATGCAGTAATCAGGCAGGATACAATCTGTATACGGTGTCCACAGAAACTACAAAAAATAATATAAATATCAAAATTAATTTCATAGTTTAGAAAATAGTAAATTCATTAACTAACACAACAAAAATAAATTTCACCTGGCCGGGACGAATCAGTGATAACTGATCACGATAATGAGCTACTGAATATCGGGGAGCATTTCCAATTTCAGTAACTCCGTGCCACCTATACAAAAAATTTATGTCAAAAGTTGCCAAAGAAACATAGTTAAGTGAGTTAATGTAAGAAACACATTACTTGGCTCCAGACGGGGTATACGGCGTGTGCATAGGCGATATAAAAAAGGATGGCCTCAATGTGGGCATTCTTTCCCACGCCCATAGCTGCAAAAGAACCATAGGTCCACCCACATCTCTTCTCTGTCTGCCTACAGATGCCTCGCATAAATAATGATACAGAAACGCTAAGGCAGCGCTACCCCATAAAGGGGACCTTGCACCCTGTGGTGTCCGGTATAATAAGACCTCCTAACAAGATCAGCGCATGAATACGTGCCCTTTGCATGTATACATAATCATACAGCCCATCTCTCAAAGGTATCGTCGTTTGGTGGATAAGAGATGTCATTAACAAACCGTCCTGCTTCGTTTCATTTTCTACGTCAGGTATCCATCCTAACATATCTCGACACTTGCTGGGCCAATCTTCATATCCGATAGGGTAGTCACGGCAAGTGAAAACACGACCGTCTGCTCTGAAGCCCCACAGGCTTTGCACATCCTGTAAGGTTACAGTAACCTCTCCAACTGGTAGGTGAAAACAGTGTGTCTCAGGCCTCCAGCACTCGATCAAGGCAGTGATAAGCTCGTTGTCTATCCTCATCGGCCTTCCACATTCCAACAAGCCTTTGAAACCCCATACATCAAGCCAATGCTTCACAGTTGGATGTATTTGCACTATCCAGACCTTACTTTCCGTCCGACGAACTCTAAACACATTTGATGTGCCATTCGCCAACAATGAGGCTGAAATGTGTTCGTTTTGATGAAAGAGTAATGATGGATCCTCAGGTTCATAACATAACTGTTCTTCAGAACTTGAAGATGCCATCTGCTTCAAAATAATCGCCCAAATTGAATCAACATTCCAACTTAATCATAAACTCTAAACCCAAATAATCACCCAACTTAATCAACATTCCAACATTCCAAAAAATTCCAACATTCCAACATTCCAACTTAATCAACATTCCAACATTCCAGCTTCAAAATAATCACCAAAAATAATCACCCAACTTAATCAACATTCAATTTTAATCATAAAAACTCAACAATCCAACTTAAATTGCAACTACAACTGAAATACACACTTCAATTCAACTTAATCAAAAAATTCAACTTCAACAATCCAACTTCATAAAAAATTGAATCACTTACTAATTATATACATGTGAAACACACAAATAGGCAACAAAACAACAAAAACCATCCGAAATTTCATCAATTTCATCCTAAACCCTAACTTTGTTAAATTAGGGATAACATACAGAAATTAAGCAATAAAGGATAAATGTAGCCAAATTGAAGAGAAATTACCGAAATATGTTTGAAATTCGTCGGAAAAGATAGAAATCGCGTCGGAAAAGATGGAAAATCGCCTGCTTCTTCAATTTTTTTTCGCTTAAAAACTTGAATGGAACTCAATTTGTTCTCTGCCTCTGTTCTGCCGTTTCTGCTTAAAAACTCGACTGGAAGACGCATAAGCCTTATGCGTCACTAACGAAAGACGCATAAGTTTATACGTCACTAACAAAAGACGCATAAGTGTTGTGCGTCACTCCAAAACGCAAATTTTTTGTGCGTTTTTGCTCGACGACGCATAACACTTATGCGTCATCCCTTAAAGACGTATAACCGTTGTGCGTTTTACTTTTAAAGACGCATAATGATTATGCGTCACTCCCTAAGTTGGAATAAAACTAAATCCCTTCATTAAAATGGAGTTCTACTAACATGCATTAATAAAAATAGAAATATTCCATGGATTGAGGAAAGGAGAAGGTGGATGTGGGTTCTGATTGTGAGAGTTGGAGAAGAAAGCATTTGGGAGTGTTAACTCCTTTTATTTCTTGTTGGGCCCTCTTTAAAATAGGTGAGTTAGGGAGTATTAAATGGGTCGATGGTGTTGGCAAGAAAAATGGATTAGGGTTGCCGGTGATTTATATTAAAATACTAAAAATATCGATTTTTCGGTATATCATAGTTTTTGGTACGGTATCGTACCGAATATTTCGGTACGATAACGATATTACATTTTCTACCCGCGCGATTGATTATTATATATTAAAATGTATATATAGATAATTAATTATATATATATAGGGTTTTAATCTATCAAAAAAAGGTTCTAAGTACCAAAATACACACCAATTATCAACCATCAGATCCATATATGTGAGTGGCCACGATTTGTTGTTTAAATTATTTCGTTCGAGTCATAATAAAGGTGAAATGCGTCATGTAAAGGGAATTTTCGGCAGAGTAAATAAGTGGAACCGTCATTACCGTTTTTAGTGGGCGAATTTAATGGTAGTGTTTACTGCACATGCTAAAATCACTCATTTATTGAAATCCCCCAAATCAAACGTCTTAAATCCCAAAATCAGAGACCCAAAACCTAAACCACTCTTCTCTCGCTTCTCCAATCAACCAAAACCCTCCTCGCCGACAATTCTTCAGCAATGGTGTATACACGCTTGGCCGGAGCAACGAAGGATGACGGAAATAGGTTAGCAAGGGTTTGTAAATCCCTAGTTTTCGCGAATGTGCAATCTGGACTAACGCACGTTCTTTTGTGTTGGTATCGCCAAAAGCAACAACGAAAATTTGTATGTTGTCTAAAATATTTGGGTCATTTCTGTTCGGATTATATTTGAATTTTCATTCGACAAATCTTTCGTGTATCAGTTTGTCTTCCTAAACAGCGACTGCAACTATTGCACACGTGTCAAATGAAAAGGCTACTGGAAGCGATTACCCAAAACAAGGTTAATGTGTTATTTTTTAGGTTATTATTATGTAGTAGGTTATTATGGATTTCTACAATAAAACTTTTCATTGAATTTTGTCAACGAATTGAGTTCAACTTAGAATCACATACTCAGACTGTCGTAGTGGATGTTTCAAAGGCTGTTAAAGTTTAATGTGCTAAGCTACACAAATAATGAATGAGGTCATAACTTTGATTGTTTTGTCATTTGTGTCATAGTTCAGAAACATTGATTGTTGCAATTGTGTTTATAAACATTGGAATGAACAGTGTTTGAGGTTATTCCACAACATTTTTAGTTTTTTAAGTCATTGTTAGTTCTGTTTACATCATTTTAGGGTATGCTTAATATCATAACGTAAAAAACATATTAAAAATGACCTTCGTGTTGTCTAAACAGATGTCATTTTTAGATCATTTTAGGTCATGCTTTCTTTATGCCCTCAAAAGACTAAGAATGACTTCATTTATCTTACAGGTACTATGATAGAGAATGTTGATGTAGCTGAATTACATGAACGTGAAGATCAACATTGAAAAGATGATAGCGAACTACAGATCTTAAGCAATTGTTATGTCATAAATCAAAAGACTGAATCTTTGTTTCATTCTTTTATAGTTTACCACTATTTTAAATTAAGGATGTTTAAATAGTTCAGCTTTACATATTTGGATGGTGTTTTAGAAATGACATCGGATGTTATTATTTCTTCAATTTATATATGAATACTAGTGTCAAACAAGCTCTTTTTTATGTCGTACTCTATGCGTGCTAGAAATTTGGGTCATAATAAATGAATATTTAGGTCATAGCATCGTACGGTTAATTTGTATCATAATAAACCAACATTTGAGTTATTATATAACCTAAGGAGTACCAAAATGCGTCATACAAATCTGATCGAAATGTTCGTATCAAACAAATTGAAGTTAAATACGCGATTACATGTTGCAATGTTTGTAATGCTTTCATCTTGTTTCTTGTAGTCGAAATACCATATGATGAAAATTACTCCATACATTGGGTCATAATAAAGGAATATTTGGGTCATAGCATCGTATGGTTACTTTGTGTCATAATAAACCAACATTCGGGTCATTATATAACACTAAGAGTATCAAAATGCGTGAAGCAAATCTGATCGAAATGTTCTTATCCAACAAACTGAAGTAAAACACACGAATTCTCATGTTTTTGACATATTAAAAAAACCTTATATTAATATGGCCGAAGAATACACATACAGTAACCCAAACATCATCCATTCTTTGAGTCATAATAAATGAATATTTGGGTCATAGCACGGTATGGTTAATTTGTGTCATAATAAACCAACATTCGGGTCATTATGTAACACTGAGGAGTACCATAATGCGTCATACAAATCTGATCGAAATGTTCGTATCAAACAAATTGAAGTAAAAAAGAGAATACATCGTATCAAACTTCAGAATTTCTTCTAGATCGCTGCTTTTCTTTCTCTTTGAATTTGTCGCAATTCCTTGAATCGCGGTGACCCACTCCTGACATTTCTTGCATTGACGCAAAGGCTTGCTCTTAAGCTTCAAAGCATTCTCCACTCTTGAGGGAACTCTACTACATCATCGGAGGATGATTAATTGTCACCAAGCGAAGTAGAATGCGTTATAGTATCCATTTATGGAGATAAGATGCAGAAATTTATGGGAAAAAAATCCACAAATGTAAGTTACGAAATCATGAAACATGATCAGAGGAAATTAAGAAAGTGAATTTTTAGATTGAGGAAGTTAATTACGAAATGAGAGAATGATAAGAACAGAAATTACCAATGAAAGAAACGGCGCCGGAGTGTACAACAATATTAACAACACCGATTTAATCAGAAAACTAATTGATTGAATATAATAAATCTTCATGAAAAGAAGTATACTGGAATATTAATAGGAGATCGGCTGAAGAAGATGGAAAATACGCAGGAGTTGAAGAAGATGAATGTTAAGTCCAAAATCACGCTAACATTTGTTAATTGAAGAGAAAGATGTATGATTATAGGGATTGCAATAACAGCCGGATGGAAGCGAATGACATTAGTAACCTTTTAGTATTTGAAGTGATTAAAATAATAATTCTTGAAAAATAATTAAAGCCATCAGATCTTCTAATCATAAGATTAACTCACCTAATCCGATGCTCTAAATGCGGTCTGTATTTCTTGATTTGATGGGATACTTGTTTTGATCAAAATCCTATATATATATATATATATATATATATGGGCATGTTAGGGTGCCACCACCCCTTAAAATAACACCATACCACCATTTCTAGCCAATCATTTGTACACGTGGACGAATAATAAGATGCCACGTGGCAAAAAAAATCTAGAAAAAGACGGGCAGCAATGTGTTGGTCTTTAAACAACAATTTTTCTTGAACAGCAATATCGACACACTATACAACAATCTATAGATTGTTGTGTAGTGTTTGTAATATTGCTGTGTAGCGTTTATAATATTGCTGTATAAGCGGTGTCACGTTGTCATTTTAAAAGGGGTTGTCATTTTAACACAAACCTATATATATATATATATATATATATATATATATATATATATATAGTCCTATTAACCACAAATCCACCCTTAAAGACCGAACTAGAGACCAAATTAGGGCCACTCATTTTTCTTAATCTTATGGTTATGATTAATTTACAATTAATTTAATATTTTATTAAATAAAAATGTTTTTTTTATTTTTTTTATTTTTTTTATTTTTTTTAACTTTTTTTAAATTTTTTAAATTTTTTAAATTTTTTTTTTATTTTTAAAATTTTTTTTTTATTTTTTTGAATTTTTTTTTAATTTTTTTGAATTTTTTTGTATTTTTTTAAAAATTTGTTTTTATTTTTTTTATTCAATAAAAACTTGCTGGAGTAAATAATGAACTATATTCACTACATAATGAACTAAATGAATGTATGTTATGAACTTATTACTTCATTCAGTCGTGCTATTACTTCATTCCGTTAGTTTATTACTTCATTTATTCATGTTATTACTTCATTCTATTAGTTTATTACTTCATTCAGTCATGCTATTACTTCATTCCATTAGTTTATTACTTCATAATGTGTTATGACATAATTATCTTTCAGTTGGGTTTAGGGTTATTACTTCATTCCGTTAGTTTATTACTTTATTCAGTCATGTTATTAATTCATTCCGTTAGTTTATTACTTCATTCAGTCATATTATTGTTATGAGCTTATTACTTCATTCAGTCGTGCTATTACTTCATTCTATTAGTTTATTATTTCATTTATTCATGCTATTACTTCATTCCGTTAATTTATTACTTCATTCAGTCATGTTATTACTTCATTCCATTAGTTTATTACTTTATAATGTGTTATAACATAATTATCTTTCAGTTGGGTTTAGGGTTATTACTTCATTCCGTTAGTTTATCACTTCATTCAGTCATGTTATTACTTCATTCTATTAGTTTAGTACTTCATTCCGTTAGTTTATTACTTCATTCAGTCATGCTATTACTTCATTCCGTTAGTTTATTACTTCATTCAGTTATGTTATTACTTCATTTCATTAGTTTACTACTTCATTTCATTAGTTTATTACTTCATTTTATTAGTTTATTACTTCATAATGTGTTATGACATAATTATCTTTCAGTTGAAGTAAATTCAGTATATAATGAATGCGAAAAATTACTTCATAACATACATTCATTTAGTTCATTATGTAGTGAAAATAGTTCATTATTTACTCCAACAAGTTTTTATCGAAAAAAAAATTAAAAAAAAATTTAAAAAAAATATTAATTTTTTTTTTTTTAAAATATTTTTTAAATTTTTTTTTAAAAATAAATAAATTAAAAATGTTTTTATTTAATAAAATATTAAATTAATTCTAAATTAATCATAGCCATAAGATAAAGAAAAATGAGTGGCCCAAATTTGGTTTCTAGTTCGGTCTTTAAGAAGGGTTCGACATTGATCACAACTCTATATATATATATATAGAGAGAGTTTTGATCTATGTAAAACTCATTCTTAATACAAAAATACAGAACCAAGCATACATATGTCATTTTTAGGTCATCGTAAGCTTATTTTTATGTCATTATAATAAGCATGACATAAAATGATCTTAACATGACCTCAAACCCAAATTTTATAATATGACCTAAAACTGCTTTATAATGACCCACTGTGTTTTTCTTTAATTATTGACCATTAGATTGAAAAATCTCATGGTCAGGATTTGGTCTGAATTTTGTATTGAGATGCATTTTTGTATTAATCATTTTCCTATATATATATATATATATATATATATATGTTAAAATTCTAATATCTTGTCCCACATCGGCTTGGTGATGATCCTATCTCTTCTATATAAGTGTGGATAACCCTCCCCCTTATGAGGACTTTTAAGGGGTGAGTGGCCCATTTTTAATATGATATCAGAGCGGGCCCAAGTCGATGATGGGTTTATTTTCTTTATCTCTTCTTTTGCCTACCCAGGTGATAGAAGTCCGATGTGTCATTACGGCCCACACGTGAAGGGGCGTGTTGGAATTTCTAATATCTTGTCCCACATCGGCTTGGTGATGATCCTATCTCTTCTATATAAGTGTGGATAACCTTCCCCTCATGAGGCCTTTTAAGGGGTGAGTGACTCATTTGCTGCATAACCAAGTTAAGCGCCTGTGGGCTCCTGCCCACGTAAGCCATATTCCTTATTATTAAGCATATCTTTTCTCAACCAGGTCAGCACATATTTATTCTTCTTTTTTTCTTTTCTGTTTTTTATTTTCCTTAAATACATATAATCTTTTATTCAATTCTCCCTAGGTTTTACAAAATTGTTGTGCCGCTCTGTACCTCTCCTTTTTCACCATTCGTTATCTACATATTGCTTTGTTGAAATTTGCATTCCTAATAGCCAGGTATTCCTCTAACCCCATGATGTCATTGCTCACTGATTATGTAATACTATGATTTTTTATGCAATGGTTCTATTACCTATGTTAATTTAAAACAATTGGCATGCTCCCTATATCTTGTTGAGGAATTTAGATGATAAATGTTGCATTATTATATATTTGAGTATTAATTTTTTCTAATCACTATTATTAGATGTAGTAGTAGATGGAATAATATAATTGCAAACGTTTCAGTTAGTTCATGGTCTTAATAATAGTATTTGCTAATTATTTCTATCATTTTATTTACACATTATTTGTTTGAATTTATTTTCTTAGTTTAATGGGTGAAAATATGAACGATCAACTATATATTCCTCAAATTGCAAACGATCGAAAACCAGAGATTGGAATGAAATTTATGTCAATAGATGAAGCGTTTGAATTCTACAATCAATATGCACGTGAAGCTGGATTTAGTGCAAGACTAAGCAATAGCAAAAGTAATAAGATAACAAAAGAAGTTGTTTGGAAACAATTTGTTTGTTTTAAGGCTGGCCAAATTGATGAAGCCCGTTCCAAAAACCGACTATCAAGTGGTTGTCCGACTACGATAAGAGCTCATGGTGAAGTTAGAACTGATGGACCTGGCTGGTGTGTTAGTGTCTTCACTAAGGGTCATAATCATGGACTTTCTACTCCTTCAAAGGTGCATTTACTCCGATCACATCGTAGTGTTTCTGCCGCGAAGAAAGTATTGACTCAACAACTTTCAGAAGCTAATATACCAACTTGTCAGAAAATGCAACTATTGGAAATAGAAAGCGGCGGGCTTGAAAGTGTAGGTTGCACTGAAAGAGATATCAGAAATTTTGAGAAAGAATTAAGGGATGAACAAAAGGGGATTGATGCTGAAACTCTGATAGAATTCTTTACATCTGAGAAAGAGAAGAATTCAGCATTTTTCTTTGACTATGAGACGTATTCAGATTCAGATAATACGTTCAAAAGATGTTTTTGGGCGGATTATAAATCAAGAAGGGCTTACAGTGTATTTGGTGATGTCGTAGTATTCGATTCAACTTACAACACTAACAAGTATGGAATGATTTTTACACCTTTCGTAGGGGTTAATCATCATCATCAAACGATAGTTTTTGGTTGTGGATTTCTAAGTGATGAGAAGACTGAATCATACGTTTGGTTGCTTAATAGGTTTATGGAAGCTATGCCAACAGGTGCACCAAAATCAATTATTACTGATCAAGATCCTGCTATGACGAAAGCACTTGCACAAGTTTTGCCTGAAACAGTGCACCGTTATTGTTTGTGGCATATATTGAACAAATTTCCTGAGAAGATTTCCCCAGTGACTTTTCGAGATCACTATCGGAGCATAAAGAATGTTATAAAAAATTCTACATCTCCAGAGGAATTTGAGCATGACTGGAAAGATGTTATTAGATGTGCTAACTTGGAGGAAAATAGTTGGATAGTGTTGATGTATGAGTTAAAGCATAAGTGGGTTCCGACATATTTCAGTAACGTATTTTTTGCTGGGATGTCGAGTAGTTAAAGATCCGAGAGTTCACATTCATTTATTAAAAAGTATGTCTCCCATAAGAACTCAGGATTTTATCACACGATTCAATCGGGCGTTGAGACGCCAAATGCATAATGAGTTATTTGCAGACCATATTGACATGAATGAGCATCCCAAAATAAAAACAAATTGGCCGATGGAAACTCAAATGGTTAAAGTGTACACGAAAAAAAAATGGACGGAGTTTCTAGATGAAATGAGTCGAAGTCATGGTTACTCTGTGCACCAAGCCTCCATAAGAGATGATATTGTGATTTACAATGTGACGACTTTCCAAGGTTGTTCATCCTCAAAGCCAAGACTACTCATGCATGATAGACGAGAGACTATATATCATGTAATTGTGGAAAATTCGAGTTTGATGGTATTCCGTGTAGACACATGCTAGCTTTCTTTCGCATTAGCCAAATATTTGAACTTCTTGACAAGTATATACTCAAGCGATGGACACGAGAAGCAAAGATTGGCATTGTCTGTTCAATGGAGGATGAAAACGCCAATGATGATCCAACACGTTTTTTGCTGTCACGGCGCTCCAAGCTATCATTGTCTGTTCAATATTGATTGATTGGCATTGTCTGTTCAACATTGATTGATTATGCATCTTTGACGGATGAGGGGACGAACTTTTTGGATAAAGAACATGATTACATATATTGTGACATCCGTAACCCAAATCATACATCATATTGCATAATTACATATTTTATTATAACTACGTGATATATTACCATTAGAATTATAGAGATATGAGTGAGTTGCAATATTTTGTATTTAGTAAATTATGAGATG
>NC_062970.1:22050317-22094191 GCF_023119035.1 Salvia hispanica | reverse complement strand
GGGCTGTGAAGTGAAAATTGGGAATGGCTAGTATGACAGACACACATTTATAACAAACACATATTATATCTAAAAACTTCTCACACTTAGACTATGCAATAGGCTAAGTGGGAGAGCTTCAGATATATACATAGATTTACAAAACAGAGCAGAATATTTACAAAACATGATATAAAAACATATAAACTCCTCACACTTAGACTACGCAGTAGGCTAAGTGTGAGTTAACATGCTTATGACAGAACACATGCACCGAAGTAGCAAACCCTTTACTTCTCACACTTAGACTATTGAATAGGCTAAGTGTTATGAATGGGGTTTGCTCACATTTAATACACATAATTCTACCTATTTAACAAAAGTAAAAAAAAGAGAAATAAAAGAAAACTAAAAATTAAAAAGAAAACTAACTGGTCAGTTTGGGGGGGTCGATCAGACGTTCCTCCTGCTCCTCCTTGGCGCAGGGGTCTGTGCAGGTGGTTCCTTTGGTTCCTCTTCAGTGGATTCCGGTTGGTTGTCATCTGCCTCCTCTTGTTCATCACCTTCTTCTTCCTCAGGTCCGGTGGTTTCCTCGTTCTGTCCTCCATGTCCACTTGTTCCAGCTCCAGTGCTTTCCTTTCCTCTCGCCAATTCCTTTAGGATACTCTCCATTAGGGTTGTCAGCTTTGCCATCTCTGCCCGTGATTGTCTATTCTCCTCCGCTAGCTCAATGACTGCCTTCTCCAGATTTTCTTGCCTCAGCCTTTGCGCTTGGTCGATTTGCCCAGCTTGCCCCTCTTGGCCCTGTTGTGCCCTTCCACCAGGGGCTTCTCCCATCGGGTAGAATTGGGGCACTCCTTCTCTGTAGTATACCAAGTTTGTGCGGACGAAGAAGGGTATATCGAACAGGCCAGGAGCGTCGACCATGTACATCGGAGATAGGTCTTCTGCCTCTGTTATGATGATGTTGTTGCGCACGAAGGCTCCTAGTATGTGGCAGAGGGACAAGTTCCTAGCTGGGTGGGTGGCTATCAGGTGGCATTGGTAGGCTGTCCAAAATCCCAAATGCAGCCTCCTACCGCGATTAGCGCACCACACCATGTACAATTCAGTCATAGATGTTCTGGCAGCCGAATTACTCTGTCCCAGTAAGTTGTAGCCCAAGTAGAGTTGCACTAGTCTCAGCATGGAATTGTTGAAATGGGTGGATCTGGATGTAGTGGAGGCGAACTGACCAGCATCGGGGTGGGTTAGCTCCTCCCAGGCTTCCTGGGGCTCAAAGTCTATGTGTCTCCTCGGTACCCCCCTCTCTCGACTTCTCCATTCTGGTCCTATAGCCTCCTCCAGGCTACACATTCCCAGTCGCACGGTCCACTCGATCAGACTCATGGACAGCTCTCCACCGAATATCCTGAAGGAAATTGACACCTCGTCTAGGTCCGTTGTGACTTGGAACCTAAACGTGGTGAAGAACTCCTTCGCTAATCTCACAGATATCTCCGGGTCCCTATTCTCTAACAGCCACTCAAAACCCAATGCTTCCATACTGGCCAGGAAGGAATCACGAACAGATAACTCATCCAAAGAGGGTATGTGGAGTACCTTTCCGCATTTGACCTGCTTGCTGCTATCTTCCTTGTCGTCAAATGCGTCTTGAAGCTTTTTGGTGTTGTAGTGCTTCATGTCCTCCATAAGCTCATCAGTGAGCTCTACCCTCCACCGTCGGTACACGATCCTCTCTACCGGAGGGTGGACTAGTTCTTGGTGGTTGTCGGGGAGCTGCTGCTCATGGTACTCTTCCCCCTCTAGAGAGATATCACTCTCTGAGTCAGACTCTTCACTGGACGTGTAGTCGCTGTCACTTAACCTCCTTCTTTCTTCCCGCTCTCTGATCACTATGCTGGCATTGGCAGTGCGCTGTTTCTTTACGGCTTGTTTCTTCTTGGCAGGGGCTTTCCCCTTTCTCTTTCTTTCTTGGATGTACTTGGCTTCTTCGATTTCCATTGCCTCTGCTTCTTCGTCGGCTTGTGTTGAAACGTCCTCCTGGGTGGTAGGCTCGGTCACCACACGGGTACTAGTATCACTTCTTGTCGCCTCCTCCCGACCTACTGACTCTGATGCGAGGTCCAGACCCTCAGCCACCTTGTCAGCATTCTCCTTCTGGTCAGTCGGCGTTGATGATACTGTCCCTGTTGCCATTTGGGTGTCCTTCTGGCTAGCTTTCGAGGGCTCCTCCCCAGGTTTTGTAGGAGTAGTCTTCTCGTCTTCGCTAGAGACCTCCACTGCATCTGCTGCTGTGTTTGCTCCTGCCTTGTTGGACTTCCACTTTCCTAAGCATCTCTGTGACACTCTTTGGGGTTTCTGCCTTTCTGCCTTGGGGTCGTTCTTCAACACTAGCCTCCTCTTTACTGGCTTTGGTTTAGTTACCACTGAGGCTTCCTCTTGATGTGTTTCTGGTTCTTGCCTCTCCTCCTCAAGTTGCTCAGCTTTCTCGGGTTGTTCTTCTGTCATCTCCTCCACGGATTGGTGGACTACCCCCTCTGACTCATCTGCTTCCATGGTTGTTTCCCCCCTTCCTACTGCCTGGGATGCGAGGTCCAGTACCTCAGCCACCCCTTCAGGGTTTACCACGATCCTATCTCCCTTGCTCAAAACCGCTTGGAACTCATCATCCGTCATTAACCCTTGCTTCTTGGCCATTTCGTTCAGGTCTATCTCCTCCTTCTCTGCTTCATCGGCTGTGGCTTCAGTGGCCATTATCTCCTCTGCTTCGTCCTTCTCGCCCTCGCTTGCTCTCCCTCCGCTCTCCTTTTCCTCTGTTTCTCCCCAGTTGGGATCTTGATAGGCGGAAAGAGGGCTAACGTCGAGCGGCTCTGTTTGTTGGTGTATGGGAGAAAGGTGAGAGGGTTCTGATTGTGCAGTTACTGTTGGGGAGGTCTTTTCGGATGTCGGATTTGAGGTTTTTGGGGTGGTGGTGGGTGGGTTTACTGTGGTTGCAGTTGGGGTAGGGTTTGGTGTCGCCGGCATTCCTCCGGTCAGGCTAAATCCGGCCAGGGTCGCTGTCCAATCTTTGTTCGGGTCTTGTTGCCTTAGATACGCTGCCAGTGCGTCTAAAGGAACCATTGCCGGAATTTGTGTCGTCGGCGTTGGCTGTGATCGTTGCGGACTCGGCGGCCGCGATTCGGTTGTTGCTCGGACTACTGGGGGGTCTTCGCCGGTGGTAGATGCTGGGTTATCGGTTGCTTTTCTCTTCGCCATGGTCTGTATCGGTGGTGGTTCTCTTTTTCAGTTAGTGGTTCACGGTGGTTTTTGGATTTGGGTGGTAGTTTTCAGAGTGGGGTGGTGGTTGTGGGTGAGAGAATGCAGGTAAGGGTTTGTAAAGTGAAGGGGAGTAGGCGGTGGGGTATTTTATAGTGGGGTGGGCAGTTGAGGGTTTTGACCGGTTGTAGGCGGTTGCCAGGTTGCGACGCTTCGGGTGGGAGGCGGTTGAGCATTCTCGCAGCTGATTGGACGTCTCCTGTCACGTCTCTGCTCCACGCGCCCTCCCAGTCTCTGCACTCGCCTGCAAAGCTGCAACACGCACCAAAATTCAAATTTCACTCTATACCTCCCTCTCAACTAGCTAAAAATAGAAATAAAGCAAATAAATGGCTCTTAAATATAATTCAGAGTTTCACCCAAGTGGTATCCTCGTGGTCAGTACGGACTCCAAATTAATATTTAAGATCCGAAAATCTTTTTGGTGTTTTTCCTACTTAACTTAAGTTAAATTACTAAATATTCACAATATTTACATCATTACTAAGGGTATTTAAAGTTTTACCTGGTCAATAAGCACAAATCATATTACGTTGACCAGGTGGAACTCCAAACCCCTTTTCTACTGGTCATTTAGACGCTATTAAAGTGTAGTGGAATTTCTTCCACTACACACATCTCTTCATTTTCCCTATATATTTTTAATCTATGCCCATTAACGACAAAAGGTTCAGAGTTAGGGACACTCCCTGAAATCTCGACCGCTCCATTAGCACGTAGTGCAGTGATAATGTAAGGTCCTGCCCATTTTGACTTGAGTTTCCCAGGCATTAGCTTCAATCTTGACTGGAAGAGTAGTACTTTCTGACCAACTTGGAGATCCTTGGTTCTCAGATTTTTGTCGTGCCACATCTTTGTTTTCTCCTTGTACCACATGGCTGAGTCAAACGACTCCAATCTGAGTTCTTCCAGCTCTTGTAGTTGCAGCTTCCTTTCCTCTTCACAGGCCTTAGCATCCACGTTAACCTGCTGAACTGCCCAGTACGCTCGGTGCTCAATTCCTACTGGCAAGTGGCACATCTTCCCAAAGACGATGCGATATGGGGACATCCCGATAGGAGTTTTGTAGGCTGTCCGATATGCCCACAGAGCATCCTCCAACCTTGTGCTCCAATCTTTTCTGGAGGGGTTGACTGTCTTCTCTAAGATGCTCTTTATTTCCCTGTTTGAGATCTCGCTTGCCCGTTGGCTTGAGGGTGGTAAGGACTAGATAGGCGGTGATGAACTCCGTACTTCTTCATCAATGCTTCGACCGTTCGGTTGCAGAAGTGAGTCCCTTGATCGGAGATGATTGCCCTTGGTATCCCAAATCGGCTGAATATATGACTCTTGAGGAACTTGGTGACTTCTTTAGATTCACAAGTGCTCGTGGCTTTGGCTTCTATCCACTTTGATACATAGTCAACTGCCACCAGGATGTAGGAGTTCCCATAAGATGAGGGAAAAGGACCCATGAAGTCCATACCCCAGATGTCGAACACCTCACAAACAATACTGGAACTTGCGGCATTTCATCCCTTGCGGAGATCCCACCGGTCAGTTGGCAACGGTCACAGCCTTTGCAGAACTCGTATGCATCTCTGTTCAGGGTCGGCCAGTAGAATCCGCTATCCAGCACCTTTCTGGCAGTCTTCCTTGGCCCGAAATGTCCTCCACATGCCAAGGAGTGGCAGTGCGTTAGTACATCCCGTTGCTCCCAGTCAGGAACACATCTCCTTATGACCTGGTCGGTTCCTGCCTTCCACAAGTATGGGTCGTCCCAGAAATAATACTTTGCTTCGCTCTTGATCTTCATCCTCTGAGCCTTTGTCACGTTTGGCACCATTGGTAGCTCTCCCGTCACTAGGTAGTTGGCCAAGTCCGCATACCAGGGTTCCTGTCCTACTTTCTCCTTGCCCTTGGTTGTTGCGTCCTGCCCAGTAAGCCTCATTACTTCTTCCCAATCGATCTTCCTTGCGGAGAAAATCACTTCACACAAATGCTCTTCCGGGAATCGATCTCTCACATCCTCACTGTTCCCTTCTTGTATTATTCTGCTCAAGTGGTCCGCTACTTTGTTTTCAACCCCCTTTTTGTCTTCTACTTCCCAATCAAATTCTTGTAAAAGCAGCACCCATCTGATCAGTCGGGGTTTTGACTCCTTCTTCGCAATGAGATACTTAATGGCCGCATGATCAGTATAGACGATGACTCTGGATCCCAGTAGGTACTGCCTGAACTTTTCGAATGAATAGACAACCGCCAACATCTCCTTCTCGGTGGTGTCATAATTCCGTTGGGCTTGATTCAAGGTCTTAGATGCATAGAATATCACGTACCTTTTCCCATCGATCTTCTGACCCAGTACGGCCCCCACTGCATAGTCACTAGCATCGCACATCACCTCGAAGGGGTGATCCCAGTTAGGAGCCTGAATAATCGGTGCAGAAATCAATTTTTCCTTAAGGAGGTTGAAAGCAGCCTTGCAATGCTCGTCGAAAATGAACTCCACCTCGTTCTGGAGAAGTCTGGTAAGGGGTTGGGCAATCTTGGCGAAATCCTTGATAAATCTTCGATAAAATCCAGCATGGCCCAGAAAACCTCTTATTCCTTTCTGATCAGTAGGGAAGGGTAGTTTGGATATGACATCCACCTTAGCTTGATCCACCTGGATTCCCTTTTCTGACACCACGTGTCCTAAGACAATTCCTTCTGTAACCATAAAGTGGCATTTCTCAAAATTTAAAACCAGACTCTTTGCTTGGCACCTTTCTAGCACCACATCCAAATGTTGCAAGCACGAGTCGAAAGAGTCTCCGTAGACAGTGAAATCATCCATAAAGATCTCTATACAATCTTCAATCAAATCCGAGAATATGCTCATCATGCACCGTTGGAAAGTACCGGGGGCGTTGCATAAGCCAAATGGCATACGCCTATACGCATAGGTTCCAAACGGACAGGTGAACGTGGTCTTATCCTGGTCCTCCGGGTTCACGTAGATTTGAAAGTAACCACTGTACCCATCCAAAAAGCAGAAGTACTTCCTCCCAGCCAGTCGCTCCAGCATTTGATCGATGAATGGCAGGGGGAAATGGTCCTTCCTGGTTGCAGTGTTCAGCTTTCGGTAATCTATACACATTCGCCATCCAGTGACTAGTCTGGTGGGCACTAGCTCATTCCTCTCATTCTTAACCACCTGGATCCCTGATTTCTTGGGGACCATATGGATTGGGCTGACCCATTCACTATCGGGTACCGAGTATATAATGCCCAGTGAGAGTAACTTCAAGATTTCCTTCAGTATCTCTTCCCGCATGTTTGGGTTCACCTTTCTTTGCGAATCTCTATGTGCCTTGGCTCCCTCCTCCAGCCTAATGTGGTGCATGCAGACGTCCGGGCTTATCCCCACCAGGTCCGTAAGGCTCCATCCAATAGCCTTCTTGTTTTTGCTCAGCACAGTTAGTAGTCTTGCCTCTTGCTCTTCAGTCAGCCCGCTATTGATGATTACAGGGAACGAGTCTTCCTCCCCGAGGTAGGCATACTTAAGGTTCGCTGGCAATTTTTTTAACTCCACTTGTGGGGGTAGCGTGTCTGTAGGTAGAGGGTTCTTTCTAGAATCCTCCTCTCGCTCTTGTTCACCATCTGATTTTTCCTCCATACTGGCCGGTAGTAAAGCCCCTACGGATCCCGCTAGTTCCGACTTCTGACAGAATTCCGTAATTGCTTCTTCGATCTCCTCGTCAGTTAACCCTCGGCTACTGATCAGATCACACCATGCAGCTGCTTCCACATCAGCCTGGGCATACACATCCAAGGCTTGGAGTTTTTCCTGCAATAATTCGGTCTCAAGAAATTCTTGGACTAAGGGGTCAATTACATCAACATAACATAGATTTTCAGAATCTATTGGTTTTTTCATGGCTTCATTGATGTCAAAAACAAATTTCTCACCATTAAAGTCAATGCAAATTGTCCCCTCAGCCATATCCACAATTGTCTTAGCCGTTCTTAAAAATGGTCTTCCTAACAATATCCCGCTAGACTCCCTAGCTTCTGGTTCACTCATTTTAATTACATAAAAATCAGCGGGATAAGTAAAGTCTTGTATCCTGACCAACACATTTTCTAACACACCCTCCGGATTTATACATGACCTATCAGCCAGTTGGATCAACACCCTAGTATTTGACAATTTTACCCCCTTCAACCGATTATAAATGGATAACGGCATAACATTGATAGATGCTCCTAAATCACACATTGCATGCTCGATTTTTACATCTCCAATTGTTATGGGTAAAGTAAACATACCTGGGTCGGCTCTCTTGGGTGGTAGTTTCTCCTGTACAATAGCTGACGCTATCCCTTCCACCATGATTTTTCCATCCTCCTGGGCCTTTCCGGCTATGAACTCCTTTATAAACTTCCCCAGAGGGGGCAGTCTCACGGCTTGGAGGAATGGTATTGTGACATCCAGCTTTCCGAAGATCGACATGAAATCCACAGGGTTTTCTTTCCTCCTCTTCGTAACAAACCGATATGGAAACGGCTTTTCTCCCTTAGCCTCTTCAGTTAGCCTTGGTGGACCTTCCCTTGGTGCCTCCTGGGTTTGAGGTCCCGATGCGGGTATTGCTCCTTCAGGTTGCTCGTTTCCAGGTTGTGTTTCTCCCTCCTTTCCTTCCACAGTAGGCTTCTCGTTTAGAAAAAACGGATCCTCCATCTGAGGCAGAGGCCTCTTGAGCTCTTCCGCTGAGATGGTGTCGCTCAGCACCCTTGCTCTACTAGATTCCCCAATAGGGTTCTTGAGTTGAGGTCCATTATAGGCTGTTCCGGACCGCAGTGTAATCTTACTCACATTTGCCTTTTCAGGTACATGGACTGTAGATGGGAGTTTCCCTGAGTTCCCTTTCATTTCGCCCACCGAGTTAGCGAGCTGGGCCAACTGCCTGTTCATCATATCCATATTTGCCCTATGCTCCTTCTGGGCACTTTGCATTCCTTGCATTGTTTCATTACTGGACTGCAAGTCGCTTTTAATGCTCTGCTGCGAAGCAAGCATCTCTCCCATCATGTCCTCCATAGACCTCCTCGACCTGTTTGGGTGATGGAATTGGTTCGAGCCCTGGTGCTGGTTATACTGGGGTGGTGGGTTTGACTGGTAGCCCGAGAAATTTTGTTGGTTTTGGTTCTGTGGGTACTGGTTATACTGGGCAGGAGGGTTGTACTGGTCGTGGTTGTGCTGGTACTGATTTTGGTTTTGGTTGTGGTTGTTATGTTGAGGCCCTGGGTTAAATTGGTTTTGGTTCTGGTTGTTTCGCTGATGGGGTGGCACATAGGCAGGGTTCGGGTTCTGGTTTTGAGGGTTTTGGTTCTGAGGATGCTGGTTTCTTCCTACCCAGTTAGACTGGTAGTCAGGGTTTGTTGGGCCACGGTTGGAATTTTGGTTCGGGTGGGGGTTGGGTTGATTTTGAGCCTGATTTTGGTTCTGATTCTGATTTCCATCTCCCCATCGGAAGTTTTGGTGGTCCCTCCACGGTGCATCCCTCTGCCTTCCCGGAATCCAATTGCCGTTGGAATTGTAGTATCCTGCGGCATTTGCTTGCTCCACATCTGGCGAGTTGTCCGGCTGATCATATGGTAGTTCTGGGGCCTCTTTGCCTCCAGTCGGAGAAGGTGGTGGAGTGTTCTGCTTGATTGCAGTCAGAAGCACTTGCTACCCTTTCTCTGCTGTACCCATCCCTTGCGTTGTCGTACGTCTTCTTCGCATTCAACAGCTTGCGTAACACCTTTTTGGCTTCACTGACTCTCAACTGGGTGAAATCGCCTCCGGATGATGAATTCGCCAGATCCTTTGTTTCCTTGTTCATCCCCTCATAGAAGGTGTGGTGCACCTCTATCTCCTTCATGCGATGGTTGGGGCATGACTCCAGAAGACTCATGTACTTCTCCCAGTACTCGCTCAGGGTTTCATCGTATTCTTGCCTTATGCACGATATTTTCCTCTTCAATGCACTTGTCTTTGAAGATGGGAAGAACTCAGCTAGGAAAACTGACTTGAAATCGGCCCATGTATTGATGGAGTCGGCTGGCAGGCGCATGAACCAGGTGTTGGCCTCTCCCTTTATGACAAAAGGTAGGGCTTTCAGTCTGTAATCATCCTCGCTTGCTCCTGGCTGGCCGCCTCTGCACCTTACAGATTTTGCAGAACTCTTTCAAGAATTCGTAGGGTCCCTCGTAACTCTTCCCACAGTACGTCGGTAAGATTGCAATAACGTGGGGTTTCACATCACAGGCGGTCTGGCCTGGGGTGACCACTATGGCTTGTGGAGGATCTCCGTCGGCGTGTGCAGTAAGTGTTGCAAGCTCGGGATCGTCCTCACCTTGGTCTGCCATTCTCACTAGTGTTCTTACTGGTTGGGGTGGAAGCTCCGGGAGTTGGTACTCTAGATCTTCTTTCCTCGTCGTGCCTAGGTCGGACAGTGCTGTCGACAGGCCAGAACGAGTGGTAACGAGTATTGTTCCTCGGGGAAGTATCCTTGGTGTCCACTGGCCAGGAGCCGAGCCACTTCTCATAAACTGAAAACAAAAAGAAAGGGAAAATTATAAACAGTATGTACACCAAAAAGATCACACACAATAACAAGTATGAACGCCATCCATCCCCGGCAACGACGCCATTTTGAAAGGTTGCAGGTTTTCTCTCGGTCAACGCATGTAATTGGGAGTGTATCCAACTGATCAGAAAGAGATTCCTGACCCAGCTGAGTCGTTGGTACGACAACCGAGACCTGATTGCAAACAAGTTTCCTCAACCCACTTCTACTGATTAGTATAGTGGAGGTAAGGGTCGAATCCCACAAGGATGGACACGTTCGGATAACTGCGGTGACTTTCCTGAGTGTGTTTGGTTAGCTATCACGCTTGGGTTGAGAATTTACCTAGGCAAGAAATAAAGATGGTACTCTACTGACTAGTTGGCGTGAAAATAACAGGCATGTGGTTATGTTCGTGAAAATAGGGGACAAAGTGTCTCAGAGGTATACGAAAAATAGACAGTTACTAAAAGGGGAAATTTAGACAACAAGGTATATCTGGTGGCTGGTTGATTTTCTCGACAAGTCTGGAAGGTACAACTGAAAAGTAGGGAACAAAAGTAAAAGTAACTTAAAAGTAAAGTGGTCCAAACTAAAGTTGATTTTGACGTTTTCTTCTTCACCAAGTATTAACAGAAATCATATGAACACAAACACCAAAACTAAACTCAGATTCATAACTTCAAACTCAAGATCGAAAGATTAAAATGCTCAAACTTAAAATGAACGGCGAAACTGCAGTTTACCTCTACTGACTAACATGCAAGGTGGTGATTATAATGCAGAACGAAAGACTCATGCATGAAAATTAGACTAAAACATAACTACAACCTCAGATCAACAACTCCAGATAAGACAACGCTTAGAAGTTAAAAGCAACGACTAGATCTAACTTTCCTAGGCAGAATGAAGCAAACTCGAACCAAAGGGACATTCGGAATAGAAATTTCATAACTAAAACGCTTTGATCTTCACCAAGTACTTCAAAAGGCAACAAAGATAAGTGTTTGCACAGATCCAACGAAGAAAGCAAGTAAAGATTAAATTAGAAAGCGAGTAACGATTGTTTTTGCCACTCCGGGCGGTGAAACTGTTATACTACTACGACGAACAAAATAAAATAATTTGACTAATAAAGTTAAATATAAAAATGTAATTATAAATTAGTTTGTAACTTTATTAGTTTTGTGCCTATATATAAGCCATTTCATTGTATTTTTTTTTTCAATTAACTTTTCACAATGTAATCATTAATGCAAATCCCCAGTTTTCTCTCCTGACGGTTTCTTATCTTTGTTAATGGCAGTTTTCTCCAATCTTCCAAGATTTTATCTTCATTTCGATTTTTCAAATTTCACATTGACTGAACATGCATAAGCAAACTTCGTCTTCAAATATATGAAACCGTTGCGACTACGCGTGTTTAAAGACGCAAAGCAATTTTTGCGCTTCCAATCTCACACCACGATTTTGTGTATTTAAGGACGCAATTTGCTTACATGTGTTCAGTCAAGCTATTTTGTGTCGTGTTTTTATTCACGCGCGGTCATTGCGCACTTTTCAAAAACTACTAGAATATACCAATAGAAAATTTACCCAAATAAGAAAAAGCAAAACGTTGATTGGCCCAACCTTGATTAAATAAATTAGTACTCTATCCGTCACATAAAAGATGTTTCACTTTCCTTTTAGTTTGTTCCACTAAAGATGTCACATTTTCATTTTCAAAAAAAGTTCTCTCTTACAATAATATAAATATTATATTTTCTCTTTCCACCTAACATATAAAACAAAATCTCTTAAACTCGTATCGTTCTACAAGTGTAACATCTTTTATGGAAATATGAAAATTTCCTTTAATAATCTAATCTATATCAGAAATACTTTTTTTTTGTATTGGAAAAAAATACTCATATGCCATTATTAGTAAGAGAGTTACTACCTCCGTCGACAGTGTGATATTTATTAAAACTAGTATCGTATGCACAAGGTATGATATATCAAAATATTAATTTCTAATGATAAATGAATATAATAAAATTAGAATCGAAATTATTATATTAAAATTGTAAATAAAAAATGTACAACGTAATAACAATGAAAAAACTAAGTAACAAAACTTTAGTATATATTGGAATTAAAAATATATACAATAATGAATTGAAACATCGAAACATAATCAATTTGAAATAAATGATATTTTGTCTCCAGATTCATCAAGGAATGTGAATTTCATCGTTTCAATATCTTCATTTTGTAAGAATTATGATCAGAATATTAGTAACATAATAATCACTCAAAAAAAGTATGTAAAATAAATGAATATAAATGTACTACTATTATAAGTAAAGAGTAAAAACCATACTTTTTATAAAAAAATTCAGTGATGCAACCTGAGAAGATAATAAGGAAGTGAGTTATAAGCTAAAAATGATACTATTAATTCTAATATTCTTTGAAGGTGTGGAATGGTTCCATGACGTCAAGCTTTTCTCCTATGGCAATAGCAAAAATAATATACTTGAGTTCTATAAGGTAAGTAGGTATGTGTGGATATTCTATCCAATTTTCGCAATTACATCCGATTTATTTTCATCTCATTCTTTAAGCATTTATTCCACTTACCAGATAAAAAGAAAGAAAGCAGCTCATGCTGGGATGTTCGACCTTGCAAAGACTCCAAATAGACCAATGATACACATTGGCATCATCAGGCCAACTTGTAAGTGCTCCTTAAATATTCCAATCAACTCATAATGTTTAATTTATATAGTAGTTTCAAATTGAGTGGTTTAAACTCAAGAACATTGCTGAGTAGGCATGTAAGACATCGCGACATTGATTATACAGATCAGAGGATGAGGTTAAAACTCATTAACATATTTATATACTAAAATATGATTCATATAATCCTTGTAAAACCTCTCACCATCCCACTGACTCCATATAGGCTTGCAAAATATGTGTTACATGTAAACTAAATTAGTGGGGGTGCGGTTACAAAAATGATCGTCTATCAATTGCACACAATTAAGTAAAAAAAATAGTTTTATTTAAATAATAATATCTATTTTAAAAGAGAATTTTCTCAAATACCCCCAAAACTCCCCTTTTATATATTGTATAGATTATACTTTAACAATCAATCAATAATAGACACATTTTTTATTGGAAGGTTCAACTAACTTATTACTACCTCCATCCATAAGATAGACCAATTTTACTATTTTTGACCCATCCACCAAAGTTAGATTAGTTTTAAAAATGGAAGTTTTAAACAAATACTAACCTTACACATCATTTTAAATGTTGATTCCATAATCTACTAACTTATTTATGTTAGGTTTGGTATACTAAAAAACATGTTTCGAGCAGTTTCGCGCGAGTAGAATTTTGCTTATATACGTAAAACTCTACAATCCACTTTTAACCCGATTCAGTATTATTCGAGCAGTCCCGCACGAATAGAATCACTATTATTATTACATTGTGTTTGCATATGCATTTATAAGATGTTTTATAAACATTTAAATGTATAAGAAGCAAACAAAGTCTAAGTCTTTTGCTTAGTAGACCGGTTGTGGGCGGCGTCCACTTTAAGTTTACACGGTCAGATCTATGCAATGCTTTGCAAAAGAAAAAGAAGAATTTCACAACCTAGATAGGCTTATACTACCTATCGTGAAAGGTTGCAATGTCAGTCCGCATATTTCTAAGCCTTACTGAAATAAGATGACATTGGTGTGGTATAGCACGAACGGATCTAACAGCAAGACATGTCTTTATGTTGACATTGGTGTAGTAGAGACTAGGTCTTGATAAAATACTATTTCTTAATCAACATATGTTAGCATTGAGCATACGGTATTGATTATGCACTACTTTGACTTATCAAATGGTGCGGGTTTTTCGTAACCCAATGATCCTGATATATTGGATAGTGGTGATCAATATCTAGCGGTGCTAGGATTGCTATTATGTTGAAACATGCGCGAGGTAATTCTCGTTTGATAATGTCCTCAAGAGGAGCTCGAACAAAGTTTTATTATTCGGAAAACTTGTCAGTTGGAGTTTTATTACTCTATGAATAATAAACAAGTGTTTCTCGCTAAGTCCACTCTTGGAATTAATAAGATATTAATTAATTAAGTCCATAGCAGACATTAATTAATTAATGAAAATTTATATCTTAAGCGCGGGAAATAAATAATAAACAAAGTGAAAACCCGGATTACTTGTAATTTCGGATTTGGATGGGGAGAGTTCAATATTACTTCTGTAGTGGCTGCTCGTAATATTCCAATATAAGCTTGTATTAAATTGTGGGTTCAATTTAATTAGTAAAAAGCTAATTGGGGGAGCTCATATCCAAAACCTTCCATAGATCCCTATCTGGGCCTAGAAGGAACTTAATATAAATAGGAGAATAAACGAGACATAAATAATTCAATATTATTACTCACATTTTTTGTCTCCCTCTACCTAGAGGATTTCGAATTTCTCTCCTAATTGGAGAAGGATTTCTTCTGTCTTCTTTATTCGAGTCCCAGTATTTTTTAAGATCAGCCCACCCTGATATCGAGATACAGTTCGGGAACCAGAGAGAAGATCCGTGGTCTAGTATTGAAGATCATCACGTGGAGAAGGCGCGAGCAATCGACGATTCTTTGGAGAATCAAATCGGTTACTCTAAACCGTAGTATTAATGTTTAGGATTTATATTTTCTAAGCATGAATTATTTGCGTTCTAGCATGCAATTATCTGTTTAACATGTGAATTGATTAATCGCATAATCGGTCAAATAGATCCGTATCTCGATTTATTTGTTTTGTACAAGTCTTCCGCTGTGCAAGGGGCTCCAAACCCCATCAATTGGTATCAGAGCCAATTTTTGACTCTGATTATGTGGATTAATTTCATGTTATGTGAATTGCTTGAACGTTTGTGTTTTCGTTGCTTATTACATGATTTTATAATATGAGAAAGTTATTAATCATTAAGTTGACGTATTATGGTTTCATAATTCAATTCATGTAAGTAATCATTACCTTGGTGTATAGATGATTATAATTCGTTGGTGCAACATGAATCGATAGACTTCGATTATTTTTTGGCAAATTATGTGATTGCTTTTGCTTCGACGGCTACGACATCAAAATCAGTCACACCGCAGTTTCGGCTCTTGAATTATTGGCAGCGGTGGGACTTTGAGTGGAAGTCCTTCATGGGCAGTTTCCGGGACTTGAGGTAGATGACGCATCTGAAGTAAGCACGCTGGGCAGGCTGTGCCGGCAGCCCATGCCTACGGGCTGGTGATACGCTCGGATTTTGAACTGTTTAACGCCATTATTTGGTCCGTTTTCTATGTCAAAGTCACTATACACGTCCATTATTTGCATATTTTGTCTATTTTGGTATTTTTACGTGTTTTGTGAGAAATGTGCATAATTGAGCCGAAAAAGGGACCCAAAACGCCAAGTTTAGGAATCTGGAGTCGGGACGGCGACCGGCGACCGCCGCGGATGTGTGCGGCGACCGCCGGGCAGATCAATGCAGCGGTCTGCCTCGGAAAAATGTGCTTGGAAGAGAAGTCTCTCGTCCGGCGACCGCCGTAAGAAGTGCGGCGGTCCACCGCCGAGGAGAACAGACTCTCTAGACTCCAACGCGGCGACCGCCGGCCAAGGTGCGGCGGCCCGCCGGAGAAAGGCGGTGAATCCGAGAAGCCCTAGATTTGCGCTCAGTTTTACCATATTTTGGAGATTTTTTCCTTCTACAACAAGGCATGGCTTTCCCCTATAAATAAGGCCTCAAGCTTCATCAAAAAGAGAGAACTTCTAATTGCAAAATACTCCATAGAGATCAAGGCTTAGAGTACTTCACTGGTGCAAGGAGTTGGAGCAAGATTTCAAGAACATCAAGAACGACAAGGATTCAACCTACGGGTTTTATTTGCTTTAGTTTTATGTTCAAATTGTCTTCCCTTCAATCTATGTTTTTAGCTTATTCAATTATGTGTAACTAAACTCATAGGATTCTAGGGATGTGTTAGTAACGACTTTGGTTATACAAGTTCCGTTTTCTATTTAATATCCGTTTTGTTTTTACTTTGTTTCTTCCCTAAGTTAATCTTGATGCTTCATGATTGAGTGACACAATCGTGTATGATTTAATATAACTTGCTTCATAACTGTGACAGTTCTAGCGAGTTAGGTCCATTTAGTAGACACTACAGTTAGCTTCCTTTAAAACGGCACTGTTAATTGAGAGTGAGGACTTTTCAAGGGTCTTAGGAGCTTTTTGGAGTTACGTGTTAGGATTGACAACCCTAATCTTGTAATCAACGTTTGTTTCGCATGAGCATAATCTAGGTGACTCGTCCTATCAAAGTAATAACTGTGCTAGGGTATTGTAGTTGGAATTTTGTATAACCATAACTGTGAACACACATCCCTGGGATTCCCTTATCTCTATTGTCTTTCTCTTGATTTATTTGCTTTTAGTTGATCTATGCTCTTATTTGCTTTTAGTTTTTCAAAAGTTTTCAAAACCCAAATGTTTTTCCAAATAGTAATTGAGTCTCAGTAGAGGATAGACACTTTGTGTTCGTCTTCCCCGTGTTCGATATCCGGTACTGACCTTTAGCTATACTATATATACTCTGTATACTTGCAGGTTTATTTAGTGCTAATAAAAAGTGCATCAAGTTTTTGGCGCCGTTGCCGGGGAAGACAATTCACTTTGGAGTGATATCTTCAAACGGATAATTTTACTACTTTGGATTTTACTGCTTTCATTTTTTATTTTATTTTTATTTTCATTCTTATTTTTATTTTTATTTTTATTTTTCGTCTTTTTTTTTTAGTTTCTGCAGGTTGTGCAGATTTGCGTATCTTGTGGAGATAATAAGATGGCGGAGCCTACCAACCACGATCTTATCATCGCCCTCCGAAAGGAGGTGGAAGAGATGCGAGAAGAGAGAGCTCGGGCAAAAGCTGAAAAAGAAAAACGAGCAAGGGAGGTAGTTCCAGTCTTGAATATGTTTAGTCATGGTAACATTGTGGATATTCCTGCAGGTCCGCAGATAGAGGCCAACAACTTCAAGTTGGGGATACCCTTAATCAATAGGGTTGAACAAAATGCCTTCGCAGGAAGAGACACCGAGGACGCAAATCGACATCTCACCAAGTTCGTGGAAATAGCTAATACAATCAAGATCAATGGTGTTGATGATGATATTGTGAGGGTAAGACTTTTTCCCTTTTCCTTAACTGATGCTGCTAAAGAATGGTATGATTGTCTGCCTGCAGATAAAACCACAAATTGGAAGGATCTAGTGGTACTCTTCCTCGACAAGTACTACCCGCCTGGCACCATCCTAAAGCTTAAGTGTGAGATCTTTCAATTCATACAAGGATCCGATGAGCCTCTATATGAAGCTCTCGCACGTTTCAAAGCCCTTCTCCGCAAATGCCCGAATCATGGTTTTGGAATAGACCATCAGGTAGGAATCCTTTATAATGGGTTTAACGAAAAAATCTCTAGTTTGTTGGATTCAGGGGCGAATGGGGGATTCTTGAGGAAAGGAGGAGTTGCTGCTATGGAGGTGATAGAGGAATTAGCTACAAACAGTCGAGGTTGGTCCAAGGAAAAACACAAAGCTGAAAGGCTAGATGCAGTGAAGAAACCATGTGGGAATGAGACATCCCAAGAATTGGCATTCATCAGAGCAAGACTAGAAAAATTGGAAGCTCCAGGCAAAGAAGGGAATGCCATCAAAGATGTCAAATATGTCCAAAATGGGGGTGATCCCAACAGGCTTTATAATAATAATTATCGCCCTAATCAGGGGGGTGGTAATTTTAATAATTATAATGGAAATCACCCACATCCACATGTATCTCATGCTAATAATCATAACTTTGTCCAATCTCATGCAGGGTTCAATCTAGGCAAAGAGAAAGGAGTGGAGCCACCTACCAAGGAAGACAAATATGAGGCTGGCATCCAAAAGATCTTGGAGCTAATGTTAGAGGATAGAAAGAACAACGAGACCAAGATGGGAGTTGTAGAGGAAAGACTTACCAAACTTGAATCTGGGTTAAACACTGTTGTCTCCACTGTGTCCATCATTAAGTTACAAATGGATCAATTCCAAAAGAAGGTAGTGGAGGATAAAGGCAAGGTTGTTGCCAAGGTTGTCGGTACCAACAAGGATGAAGCCAGCACCTCCGGAACGAGTTTTAGGGACTGTCCGACACCCAGCGGACCACCGCATACGTTGCAGCGGGCCGCCACTGGGGCACAGTTTGGATCCTGCCCGACGCCTGGCGGACCGCCGCAAACCCCGCAGCGGCCCGCCACTGAAGAGGCAGAGGCGCCCGCCAAGAAGGAACTCGTGCGGCACAATGGGATTGTACTCCCCTTCCAGCCGAGGAAGCCGTTCAAGCTTGAAGAGCAATTCCGACAATTCTTAAATATGTTTTGTAAATGTCATACTAACCTCCCTCTTGTTGATGCATTGCAGGAAATACCTAGGTATGCCAAGCTCTTGAGAGAGGCGGTGATGAAAAAGCAAAAGCTCCAGAAATCTGATCTAAAGCTACCTCTTCACTGTAGTGATATCATCCAAAAGCAAAGGACTGTCAAGCAGAGGGACCCTGGCCAATTCATCATTCGCTGTTCCATTGGGAATGGCAAGGTAGACAAGGCTCTTTGTGATCTTGGAGCTAGCGTCAACATAATGCCATTGGAGTACTACGAGAAGCTCAACATCGGGCCGCTCAAATCCACAGATACCTGCTTAAGGATGGCCGATAACACTGCGGTAAATGCGGTAGGGGTAATTGAGGATGTGTTAGTAAAGGTTGATGACTTCATATTCCCTGCCGATTTCTTTGTTTTAGACATGAAAGTTGATAAACAAGTTCCTCTGATTTTAGGCAGAAATTTTCTAGCCACATGCAAAGCTCTTATTGATGTAGGTAGAGGAGAAATCACAATAAGTGACCATGGAGGAAAGTCGACCTACAACATCGAAAGCGCGATGCTTAAGTATGAAGAGGCTAAACAAGCTAAGATGGAACATGATTGCAGGGAGGTCATGGTGACCGATTTGTCTAAGCCTTATGATCCATTTGGAGGGGAAGATCTTTCTAACCCTACTATTTTCATTGTTAACACTTTACCTCAAGCTCCTAAAAAGGGCGAGCCTAATCCTACTAAGCCTACCTTGCAGGAAAAGCCCAAGAGAAAGAAGAGGAAGAAGACTACACCTCAAGATGACCCCGAAATCTACGTAATCAAAACCTCGAATGGAAAATTCAAATGGTGGAAGAAAGTTTTCAACAAGTTGGTTCCATTTGCGGTGGCAGAGACTAAGATTGTTGGTACAAAGGCATTCCAAAGGAATCCTCATGATGGGGGATAACTCATGAGCTTCAAAGAACGTCAAGCTAAAGACGAAAAATAAGCGCTTGTTGGGAGGCAACCCAACCTTGTTTTTGACAATTTTTGCTTTAAGTTAAGTATTTTTTTGTTTTAGTTTAATTTTGTGCATTGAAATTTTTTTCGCAGGCTCTGACCTCTCCGCAGCGACCGCCGCATGTGCTGCGGCGGTCCGCCACCTGCTCGCTGGAACATTCTGTTGACACGCGGCGACCGCCGGACATGCTGCGGCGGGCCGCCGCCTGGGTGTATTTCTCCAGCGCGATTTTTCCAAAGTTTCTCATCTTTCGCCCGGTCAAGCCTCAACGCGAGAATTTTCAAGGTACGTTTTTTTTTCAGTAGTTCACTCACGTCCCTACCAACTCTGCAAACTTATTTTACACTTTGTTGTAAATAAGTTTGGGGGGATGAAGTGGTGGACCGTGAGTTTAGTTTTTGCTTTTATTTTCAAAAACCCTGTAGTTGAATTTTGTGTTCTAGAAAATGTTTTCTTGAATCCATGTCGTGAACTTAACATGAAGAACTTAGAAACACGCATGCTTAGGGACACACTTTAGATTGAGTTGCCGATGATATTACATTCCATCTATGTTTAAGTGTGGCTTAACGTTTTGATTTGATGGTTTGGTGAAAAGGTGCATAAATAGTGAATTGCTTGTTCGCCTTGAATCATGCTTATACCTTGTGAGGATTTGAGCCTATTATTTCATTCTTGTGTGATTTATTTGCATGCATGTTTCTAGAACTTGCTCCTAGTCTTGCCTAAGTTTACATAGTGTTTAAGTTGATTTAGGAGGATGATTGGCCATCTTTTCTTAGCCTACTTTTATCCAAAATTTTGACCCTCTCAAAAATTCAAAATTTTTCCCTTTGGAGCCAAGTTTGAGCCTTTAAGCCTTTTCTTTGGAAGCCAAAATAATGGGGACAATTCCTTGGGTTAGTTAGTTTTTGCTATCTTATTTGTAAAGGAATTGGAGAGATAAGGGGAAAGTATAAAAGTAGTGTGCTTAATGTAAAGAAAGTACAAGTTGTGAAATTGAGAAAGATTGCAAACATGTGCTTGGTCTTAAAAAAAAGAAAGGATGTGTAAGAAAAAAAAAAGAAAAAGAAAAAAAAATGTGAAAGGTTGAAAAAAAAAATATAGAAAGAAAATCAAAGGATTGGAAAGTGAGTTGAAGGAGATAAATGAAGTGTTAAAAGTGCCTTGGGTTTAGAAAAGTGGAGTTATCTTTACTCTACTTGGGATATTTTTATTTTTAGTCACTTTTTAGCCAAATATTCCTCACCTACCAAAGAGCCTACATTATAACCAAAGATAAAGACCTTTCGGACTTTTGAAGCTTAATCACATTTAGTAGAGGAGGGAGTAGACTTTGAGCAAGCCTATGGTAAACTTTGCATGATGTATGATTTGAGTGCTTATGTACACATTACCCTTATACACTTTGAGAGTGAGAGAACACTTCCCATCTTTGGAAGTTTGCCACATGTGAGGGCTTGAATTCAAGGTGTTCCACGAGTTAGTAATGAAAGTGCACTAATAAGCCTTGCTTGATTTCATTGCGTTAATACATGTTTAAACTGTTCTTACATCTTTTGAGGCAATTATGATGTCTAGTCCTTGTGCATTCCGTGCGTCTTTTTGGTGTCTTTATTGTTTTGTTTGAGGACAAACAAAAATATAAGTTTGGGGGAGTTGATACGCTCGGATTTTGCACTGTTTTAAGGCCATTATTTGGTCCATTTTTTATGTCAAAGTCACTCTACACGTCCATTATTTGCATATTTTGTCTATTTTGGTATTTTAACGTGTTTTGTGAGAAATGTGCATAATTGAGCCGAAAAAGGGACCCAAAACGCCAAGTTTGGGAATCTAGAGTCAGACGGCGACCGGCGACCGCCGGATGTGTGCGGCGACCCACGGTGCCCGGCGGGTAGATAAATGCAGCGGTCCGCCTCGGAAAAATGTGCTTGGAAGAGAAGTCTCGTCCGGCGACCGCCGAAAGATGTGCGGCGGTCCGCCGCCGAGGGAACAGACCCTCTAGACTCCAACGCGGCGACCGCCGGCCAAGGTGCGGCGGCCCGCCGGAGAAAGGCGGCGAATCCGAGATGCCCTAGATTTGCGCCCAGTTTTACCATATTTTGGAGATTTTTTTCCTTCTACAACAAGGCATGGCTTTCCCCTATAAATAAGGCCTCAAGCTTCATCAAAAAGAGAGAACTTCTATTTGCAAAATACTTCATAGAGATCAAGGCTTAGAGTACTTCACTGGTGCAAGGAGTTGGAGCAAGATTTCAAGAACATCAAGAACGACAAGGATTCAACCTACGGGTTTTATTTGCTTTAGTTTTACGTTCAAATTGTCTTCCCTTCAATCTATGTTTTTAGCTTATTCAATTATGTGTAACTAAACTCATAGGATTCTAGGGATGTGTTAGTAATGACTTTGGTTATACAAGTTCCGTTTTCTATTTAATATCCGTTTTGTTTTTACTTTGTTTTTTCCTTAAGTTAATCTTGATGCTTCATGATTGAGTGACACAATTGTGTATGATTTAATATAACTTGCTTCATAACTGTGACAGAGTTCTAGCGAGTTAGGTCCATTTAGTAGACACTACAGTTAGCTTCCTTTAAAACGACACTGTTAATTGAGAGTGAGGACTTTTCAAGGGTCTTAGGAGCTTTTTGGAGTTACGTGTTAGGATTGACAACCCTAATCTTGTAATCAACGTTTGTTTCGCATGAGCATAATCTAGGTGACTCGTCCTATCCCAAGCTGTGTCGGCAGCCCAAGCTCTCTCGAGCTGGGCAGTTTGCACGACGCAGAACAGCAGCAGTTATGGTGCGAGTGGGAGCCCTTCGTGGGCAGTTCCTGGACTCATGTTCCATCGCCTCGCAGAGCTCAACGTATAACCGCTTTCCAAATTTTGATTAGGATTTCTAAATCCTTGGATTCAATTTTGGAAATAATTCAAGATTAATTTGGAAATAAGATTTGAATATATCTTTTGTGGATTTTATATATTATATGAGATTTAATTATGAATTAAATCATGGATTAATTAGATTCTTTCCTTATTTAAATGGATTTATATGGATTTTATTCCTAGATGAATCCTAGTTATATTTGGAAAATAATAATCTAAGTTTTTATCTATATCCTATAGATTTATGTGGATTTATTCCTAGATGAATCTTAGTTGGATTTAGATAATGATAATATTATTTTATTCTTATCCTATGAGTTTATATGAATTTATTCATAGATAAATTCTAGATGGATTTGGATAGTGATAATATAATATTTTATTCTTATCTTATAGATTTATATGGATTTATTCCTAGATAAATCTTAGATAGATTTGAATAATTATAATATAATATTATCTTATTCTATGGATTTATATGGATTTATTCCAAGATAAATCCTAGATGAATTAGGATAAACATTTATATTAATTTATTTTATCTTATGGATTTGAATAGATTTAATTCTATTAAGACAAATCCTAGATGGATTAAAATAAGTATTAATCCAATTTATCCTTATCCTTTGGATTTATATCCTAGATAGATTAGGATAAAGATGATATATAAGAAATCCTTATTTAATTGGATTTAGATAAATTTATTTATCTAAGAAATCCTAAGAAATGTTTGATATATTCTAGATGTCTATTCTAAATAGAATTAAGATTTGTATAAATCTTGGTTGATAGGATTTTATTTTTATCTTATGGATGATGGTGGAATTGTTTCTATCTAGTAATATCCTAGTACGATTTAAATAATGATAATCATAGATCAACGTTATCTTGAATTGTAGGATTGATTTTATCGAAATAAAATCTAGAATAATCCTAAATGGATTTAGATAGTCAATACTATCTTGATAAATCCTAAATGAATTGGATAAACATTATCCAAGATAAAACTTAATTATTTAATTGATTCTCCCTTGACTAGATTAAATAATTGTCGTTAATTATCCTGTGTGTTTAAATGTCATGCATTAAATGGATTTATCTGTTTATTTGGTGTTTATCTATTTTAAGTGGATTATCTGCTTTATCTGCTTATGTGATAATTATGCAAAAACCATACAAAATATCTAAGTGATGATTACAACAAGTGCGTTGTATACGGTCTCCATCGATTGGACTGCCAAATTTTGTGAAGCTGATTTTCTAATATTATTGCCACCTGCAAAGTAGGGACAATAATCCTACGAAAACAGTAAGTTCATAAGGGCGGACTTCTCACATAATAAATAGAATGAACTAGAAAGTGGTTCCCAATATTATTGCCACCTGCAAAGTAGGGACAATAATCCTAAGGAACTGCGAGTTTCAGGGTTCAATCAGAATTTATGAGATAGCTTGGTTTTGTTATCAGCACATGAACATTGTTATGGGAGTGTGTTGTAGAAATAAAATTCTGTAATGCTAAATCTGATGGTCGTGCTTAGGCAACATTAGGCGTATTAAACTCCAAAGGAGGATACAATTTAATTTGTCGGTGTTGTGACCAGTAAAATTGTCAAAATTTTAATGCGTATTAACCTCCAAAGGAGGATACAATTTATTAATTTTGCTGTTGTAAGATACATAATTGTTTTGTGGTTATTTGTGATTATGTATTGAGCATGAGTATGTGATAATAAGTTTATTTGCCAAATCGTCATTATGTCATTTAATATTTGTCTGCGATCCATAAAGAAAGAGAACTCGAATGCCTAAATTATGTAGGCCGGAAACAGAAATGGATAAGTTTCTCATCGCTGAAAACCTTGAGTTCATACTCAATGATTCATGTCCTCCATTTCCTTGACATAATTCCACGAAAAATGTTCGAGAATGCATTATGCATGTACTTGACAAGCTCTTTGAGGAATAAGGTCAAGCTACTTTCCTTTAAGTAGCTTGACAAGTCTTGGTTAATGACGATGAAAGATGGATATCAATAGAATCTGTCAAGATGATTCGATTGGAATATCCTAGAGTGACAGAATGTTTTGAGGATCTTTTGATCACTCAAATAGTTTCTGACACAAGTCATCGCCTAAAGTAATAAGAAATGACTACAAGAAGGTTTAACTGAAAAGTTGAAAATCTTCAGAATAATAGTCGTTATGTTACTGTTAGAGGAAAGTAACATGATAGTCATAAAGGCTGCATTTTTCTTAAGTCCTAGTTCATTTGAACAAAAGACTAGATATGGAAATGGGAGAGCCTGGATTGTCATCGAAGTTTGTTTAAAGCGAGAAAAGATGCTTTGTGAGTTGGATTGACCTATTTTATAGAAGGACAATGACTTACATGATCATGCAAATTCTAAGTAAGAGATCTTGATCCAGTTAGGTTTTTGTTGCAGTGGGAGCTATTAATGCTCAACTATTGTTTTATGGTTAATGCTTAAGGCATCATAGTATTAGAATAATACTCTAAATCAGAGTATATGTGTTTTATCAAAATTGTCAAATAATTGGAATTTGACTTGTGTCCTTAACAGTGCTGTAAGCACAAGGAAGTTGAAAGTGCATTACATATGGTATTATTGGTACTCTACGATGATGAAATCTACAAAAGTTGCAAACAACTAAGATTGGCATCTGGCGTAGGAAACTGGTTGTCTACCCAGTTTAAGATAAATGATTTATGAGAAACTAATTACATTCTTAGCATCTAAGTCCTTTTACGATTGCTAGAAAGAATGTTGAGATTCTCTTAGGAATCCTATATCTACACATTGCTTGGAACATTTAAGCATTATAAATTCCATGAAAAGGTTTATACCTTTCAAGATGAAATTGTCTTGTCTCTAGTCAAGTGTCGTTTGACACTTAGTGAGATCAAGAATAATGAGACTAGTTTTGGAGATAGATGTCTCATGTATGCGATAATGTATACTAAGTTTGATATTAGTTGTGCTTTTGCATAGCAAGCATATATCATATTAACCATGGCAAAGGATTTTGATTGAGGTAATGAATATACCCTAGTGCTTGAGAAAGCCTAGTAACTATATTCTAGTTTACCAGTCATTCATGCAATGTCCTTGGGGTTACTGTAATGACCCATTTTTTTTGGCCTAGAGTTCATGGGAACTTTTAAGCTATAGTGTTTTTTCTTAAATTAGATATAAGATTTTTATTTTAATTTATTACTTTTAAAAGGAAAAAAATAAATAAATAACTCTTGGGAAACCCACTAAATGGGCCCTAAGTGTGTTATTTTAGGAAATAATATAAATCTCTCCCCCTCAACACTTATGTGTCGTGAATCACACTTTTACACACACAAACACATAGTTATCTCTTAAGAACAACACATCTCCCTCTCTCTATCTCCTTCTCCCTCTTTCTAGCGACAATTCACTCTCCGGCTCCGATCAGCAATTGTATACTCATCTGTCTACAATCCCACATGACTAGAGCACCACCTTTCTCCCTTATTTCATCTTTCCCCAGGAAAGTTGAGGCTTAGGGCTTGAAGCACATCTAATTTGAGTTGTTGCAGAAATAAGGTAGGAGCTCAATTTTCATAAAATAAATTCATCTTTTGGACTCAAAATTTATCATAGAAATGATTTACTGTTTTCCCAATAGTTGATAGTTTTGAATGACTTAAACTGTTAGTTTGTTGTTTTGGGGATTTTTGCCTCAACCTTGTTTTCTCTAAGTTTCATCTCAACTACACAAGAGAATAATTCATAGATGTGTATATTCTGGAATGATTGCTAAATTACTCTTTTTTTTGGCTTTCATTTTAAGTTACTCGACACATTGGAGAAATTTGATTTTTTGAGTAATTGCTACTAAGTTAATTGTGTTATTACTGTAATATGTTTTTGAAGCTCAAGAAGTAAATTGCAGTGGAAGAGCTTCTCATCCCATCAAGGGCAAAGGGATTCTCGAAACTTCGTAATCGGTTAGTGACAGGTACATAGCAACTCAGCACAAGTTCACCCCGTAGACAATCTCTTTAAATTATCTATATCACTATTGCTGCTCTCTTTAAATAATGCAAATTATGGAAACTTAAGAAGTTCTTGTTTATTTATGACCATGGAAAGTTGTGGATGATTGACTTATTGATATAATTACTTGAGTTGGAATATATAATTAGTGGATGAAAGTGTCAGCAAGGTTACGAGTGTGGAATGGAAAGTATGTGTTCATAATATTTTCATCACACTACTTTGTTTAGATGATGAATTGTTATAACCTTGGGATTCTGTGGCATGATACAATGGTTGTGTTGTATCATGAATTATCTGGAACAGGCCGATCCTAAGTTATGGAAGACTTGGCCCCATTCTGTAAAATTTTTATGGATGGTCAATCTTTCATTCTGAATTTATCCCAATGGTTAAAGAAGCCTCCATTCTGTACCTTCTATGGATGGCTTAGTTCCTATTCTGGAACTTCTGTTGTGAAATTTAAACACTTCATGTGTTTTGATTTAAAGCCTTCTATTATAAGAGCCTAAATCATTAGCTAAATTGTCTTAACATTTAAGCATTCGGTTATGGTTTTTTCGGTTACCTGTGAAGTTGTGTGTGAGTTATTAATACATTATTATTCATATAACTTTTAGTGTCACTAATTAAGCAAATATGACTTATTCCTTTATTTACCTTCTTTTGTAGTTTTCAGCAAGGAAAAAGAGACCGAGGGATTTTGGCACGATAGCACACCCGACTGGCTTGTACATATCTTTTTGAACTAAAACTCTAGTGGCATATACTTAGACTTTTTGAAGGGAAAAATCTTTTTGTTGTGTAGCGTAACAACACTAGTCAACGTGCGTGTATAGAGTTGTAGCTGGTGACTAACGTTGTTTCGCTGGAAAATAAAAAACATGATACCTTATAATACTTTACTTTAGGAGGGTAAAGTTCGAGAGCTATTTTAATTGTCGCTCCTAAGTAATTTTTTTTTTACAATATTTCGTTTGTGTGTTTTAAAATTCTAATAATTATGTTAAAGTAAGTTTATTTTTTTTTCTTTTGTGAAGAGTTTTAGTTAGGCAATTAAAATTTTAAAATACTAAGTGGAGGAATGACAATGGCCTTAACCGTATTTTCTGAGTCGGGTTCGAGCGTTACATTTTTTGGTATCAGAGCATGGTTAACTCAAATTCGAGTCGATTCTTGGATTATGGTTTGGGTGACATGTTTGTGTATGGGTTTTTGGGGATAGTAAGTTAAGTATATGCCACTAGAAACAAGTTTAAATTGTGCTATCGACAGGCCTAATCTCACTATTTTTTTTCCTTTTGTTTTAGCAGAATGTCTGATAATTCTGTTATTGGTAATACGGACGATGAAAATCGTCCAGAATCTTTGCTGCCATCTACTCCAGAAGTCAATCCCTTAAATGGCCCCGAAGAGGAAGTCAATGAAAGTGCTACACACTCTATGTCCGGAGGCGCGGCTCAGGGAGCCCACATTGATCCTGCAGTGTTCATGCATAATTTGATGGGGCTTCTTGGTCAAGCTACGCAAGTCTTTCCACCACCTACCACTTCAATGGCACATACGACCCCTAGTAACCCTATTATGCACCTTAAGAAGATGGGGGCTGAGAAGTTCTATGGCACTTCTGGAATCGAACCTTCTAAGGCTGAAGCATGGCTAGAAAGTACCGAGCGAGTACTTAAGAATCTTGAATGTTCTCCCGAACAAAAACTAAAATGTTTTGAATCTCTCCTTCAAGGAGAAGCACATCACTGGTGGGAAATGGAGCGAAGATCAATATCAGAGGGTGAAGTTACTTGGAAGTTCTTTCTTGATGCATTCAAGCGAGAATATGTAGGAGAGCTTTTTATGGAGAGTATGCAGATTCAGTTTTTGAATCTTGAACAAGGGGAGTCGAGGGTTAAAGATTATTATATTGAATTTATGAGATTAAGCAAATATGCTCCCGAACTTGTGTCAACAGAAAGGAATAAGTGTAGCCGCTTTCTCAGAGGCCTTAACCCTGCCATTCGAGATAGAATTGCTCCTCACAGAGATAGTGTATTTGCTGACATGGTAACACGAGCCCGTTATGCCGAGGAATATATGCATAAACCGTCTGAAACCAAGTCGGAGAGTAAGAGAACTGCCCCGCCTTTTAAGACATTATCCAAGAGTGCCAAAACGGGTCTACACTCCACACCATACCGGTTCCAAGGTGAGAAATCGGGGGGACAGTCACAGTCCCAACCTATATCCGTTGGAAGCAGTGGGGTTAACAGTGGAACCCCAGTTCCAAAATGTAACACTTGTCACCATTATCACCGGGGTGATTGTTGGAGAAGACTGGGGGCTTGTTTCAGATGTGGGTCTAAAGACCATTTGATTAGAAATTGCCCTCAAGTCGACGACTCTCGTACTATTCTAGCTTCTAATCAGAGGTCAGTACCAACAGGTGGCAGAGGAAGGGGAAATGATCGAGGGTATTCTGGCGGTCGTGGATATAAAGCCACTACTACACCTTCTGCTCGTTCTGATGCGAGAGTTGCAGCTCGCACATATGCCATCAAGGCAGATGAAGAGATTGAGTCTGCTAATGTAGTATCAGGTACTTTTGAGCTTTATTATGTTCCTGTTTATGCATTATTTGACCCAGGCTCTACACACTCCTACATTCGTAAATCTCTCATCCATGAACTAAGACTTTGTGCCGAGCCTACTAACTATCTTGTAGAAGTATCTAACCCGCTAGGTCACAAAGTGTATATTGGGAGAATATGTAGAGAGTGCCCGCTAAAAATACAAGACCTCATTTTTCCCGCCAATCTATTAGAACTACCGTTTGAAGATTATGATCTGATACTAGGCATGGATTGGTTGTCAAAGTTTAGTGCAGTGGTTGACTGCAAAACTAGGAAGGTTCGGTTGAAGCACAACGAGGGTAGTGAGATAATAATGACCGGGAAAGGGGCAAATAGTTTATGCGGCTTGATTTCGGCACTCAAAGCTTTGCAAATGACTAGAAAAGGGTGTGAAGCTTTCTTGGCTGTCGTATTGGATTCAAGACCGAATGACCTAGACTTGAAGAAATTGAGGACAGTGAATGAATATCCGGATGTATTTCCAGAAGATTTACCTGGCTTGCCCCCCGATCGAGAATTAGAATTTGGGATAGAGATTCAACCAGCTTCAGCCCCTGTATCCATTGCACCATACCGCATGGCCCCAGTGGAACTTAAAGAATTGAAATCTCAATTACAAGAGTTACTAGATAAAGGCTTCATTCGCCTAAGTATCTCGTCGTGGGGAGCCCCTGTTCTCTTCGTGAAAAAGAAAGATGGTTCGATGAGGTTATGTGTGGACTATCGTCAACTTAATAAGCTTACAATTAAGAATCGGTACCCATTACCTCGGATAGAAGACCTCTTCGATCAATTGAAGGGAGCGAAAGTATTTTCGAAGATTGATCTACGGTCAGGATATTATCAGATGAAAGTGAAGGAGGCAGACGTGTATAAAACAGCATTTCGAACTCGTTATGGCCATTATGAATTTTTAGTCATGCCATTTGGTCTTACCAATGCACCTGCCATCTTTATGGATTGGATGAATCACATTTTTAGACAGTATCTTGACCAGTTTGTAATTGTTTTCATCGACGATATTCTTGTCTACTCTGAGAACGAAGAAGAACACGATCACCATCTTCGTGTGGTACTGCAGATTTTGAGAGAGAAAAAGATGTATGCGAAGTTAAGCAAGTGTGAGTTTTGGTTATCGAAAGTGAGCTTTTTAGGTCATGTAATTTCGGCTGAGGGCATTCAGGTGGACCCCAAGAAAATTGAAGCTGTAATAAATTGGAAGATTCCAAAAAACATATCAGAAATCCGAAGCTTTCTAGGTTTGGCAGGCTATTATAGGAGGTTCGTTGAGAACTTTTCAACCATTGCCGCTCCGATGACTAAACTGCTGCAAAAGAATATTCCTTTTGTCTGGACTAATCAACAACAATCTAGTTTTGAGAAATTAAAGGAATTACTGACTCAAGCTCCTATTCTGATCCAACCAGTCTCAGGTAATAAATATGTAGTTTATAGTGATGCTTCGATAATAGGGTTGGGTTGTGTTCTGATGCAGGAAGGAAAAGTGGTGGCTTATGCCTCGCGGCAACTCAAAGTGCATGAGAAAAATTACCCAACTCACGACTTTGAGTTGGCCGCTGTGGTATTTGCATTGAGAACCTGGAGACACTATTTATATGGTGAAAAATGTATAATATACACCGATCACAAGAGCTTAAAGTATATCCTATCTCAGAAAGACTTAAACTTGAGACAAAGAAGATGGGTTGAACTTCTCAAGGATTATGATTTAGTTGTTGAGTATTACCCCGGCAAGGCAAATGTCGTAGCAGATGCTCTCAGTCGTAAATCTTTGTGTGCATTAAGTGCTATGAGGGTTGAATTTCAGATCGATAAGATTGGTGGGTTACTAGCTGAAATGAAAATCAAACCGACACTAGCTCAACAAATTCGCGACACCCAAATATGTGATGATAAATTGATGGCCCAGAAAAAAATATGCGAATCTGATACTCTTAGTGACTTTAGCATAGATGAAAAAGGGTCTCTTTGTTTTCGTGGAAGATTGTATGTACCCAATGACTCAGACTTGAAGTCAGATATTCTCCGGGAAGCTCATAGCAGTAGGTTTGCAATGCATCCAGGGGGAAATAAAATGTATCGAGATCTTCGAGAAAATTATTGGTGGCCGGGAATGAAAAGAGAAATTTCTGAATTTGTAGGAAAATGTTTTGTGTGTCAGCAAGTGAAATCCGAGCATCAAGTTCCTTCCGGCCTTCTTCAGTCTATACAAATTCCACAGTGGAAGTGGGAGATTCTGACTATGGATTTTGTAGTGGGGTTACCTCTAACACCAAGAAAGAATAATGCTATATGGGTTATAGTAGATCGATTCACTAAGTCTGCCCATTTCTTACCTGTAAGAATGGATTTCTCTCTAAATAAACTAGCAGAACTTTACATAGCCGAAATTGTTAGATAACATGGGGTTCCCGAATCAATAATTTCTGATCGTGACCCAAGGTTCACTTCTAGATTTTGGAAAAGTTTTCAAGAAACGTTAGGAACCAAGTTGAAGCTTAGCACTGCTTTTCATCCGCAAACCGATGGACAGTCGGAGAGAGTAATTCAAGTGCTTGAAGACATGCTTCGGTGTTGTATCATTGACTTTGAAGGTTCATGGGAAAAAAATTTACCCCTGGTCGAATTCGCATATAATAACAGCTACCAATCAAGCATTGAGATGGCACCGTTTGAAGCACTATATGGTCGTAGGTGTCGAACTCCCTTGTGCTGGTCAGAACTTCGTGAAAAAAAAATTATTGGCCCGGACTTAATTCAGGATACTGAGAATAAAGTCAAACTTATCCAAGACAAACTAAAGGCAGCACATGATCGTCAGAAGTCTTATGCGAATGTAAAACGTAAGGATATCACATTTGAGGTGGGTGATAAAGTGTTCCTTAAGGTCTCTCCATTGAAGAAAGTATTTCGTTTTGGTCGTAAAGGCAAGCTTAGCCCGAGGTTCATAGGTCCTTATGAAATCATTAAGAAAGTTGGACCGGGTAGCGTACTGTTTGCAACTTCCGGATGAGTGGCAGAAAATACATAATGTATTCCATGTATCCATGTTACGACGTTATCGATCAGACCCCTCTCATGTGCTATCTACGGAAGCTATTGAGTTACAACCAAATTTAACCTTTGAAGAAGAACCTGTTGAAATCTTAGCAAGAGATGTCAAAGTTTTAAGGAAAAAACGAATTCCACTAGTCAAAGTTTTGTGGAGAAACCATAGCATTGAAGAATCAACCTGGGAACCTGAGGAGGCTATGCGAAGTCAGTATCCTCAACTTTTTGATCAAGGTAAATTTCGAGGACGAAATTTTTCCTTAAGAGAGGGTGAGTGTAATGACCCATTTTTTTTGGCCTAGAGTTCATGGGAACTTTTAAGCTATAGTGTTTTTTCTTAAATTAGATATAAGATTTTTATTTTACTTTATTACTTTTAAAAGGAAAAAAATAAATAAATAACTCTTGGGAAACCCACTAAATGGGCCCTAAGTGTGTTATTTTAGGAAATAATATAAATCTCTCCCCCTCAACACTTATGTGTCGTGAATCACACTTTTACACACACAAACACATAGTTATCTCTTAAGAACAACACATCTCCCTCTCTCTATCTCCTTCTCCCTCTTTCTAGCGACAATTCACTCTCCGGCTCCGATCAGCAATTGTATACTCATCTGTCTACAATCCCACATGACTAGAGCACCACCTTTCTCCCTTATTTCATCTTTCCCCAGGAAAGTTGAGGCTTAGGGCTTGAAGCACATCTAATTTGAGTTGTTGCAGAAATAAGGTAGGAGCTCAATTTTCATAAAATAAATTCATCTTTTGGACTCAGAATTTATCATAGAAATGATTTACTGTTTTCCCAATAGTTGATAGTTTTGAATGACTTAAACTGTTAGTTTGTTGTTTTGGGGATTTTTGCCTCAACCTTGTTTTCTCTAAGTTTCATCTCAACCACACAAGAGAATAATTCATAGATGTGTATATTCTGGAATGATTGCTAAATTACTCTTTTTTTTGGCTTTCATTTTAAGTTACTCGACACATTGGAGAAATTTGATTTTTTGAGTAATTGCTACTAAGTTAATTGTGTTATTACTGTTATATGTTTTTGAAGCTCAAGAAGTAAATTGCAGTGGAAGAGCTTCTCATTCCATCAAGGGCAAAGGGATTCTCGAAACTTCGTAATCGGTTAGTGACAGGTACATAGCAACTCAGCACAAGTTCACCCCGTAGACAATCTCTTTAAATTATCTATATCACTATTGCTGCTCTCTTTAAATAATGCAAATTATGGAAACTTAAGAAGTTCTTGTTTATTTATGACCATGGAAAGTTGTGGATGATTGACTTATTGATATAATTACTTGAGTTGGAATATATAATTAGTGGATGAAAGTGTCAGCAAGGTTACGAGTGTGGAATGGAAAGTATGTGTTCATAATATTTTCATCACACTACTTTGTTTAGATGATGAATTGTTATAACCTTGGGATTCTGTGGCATGATACAATGGTTGTGTTGTATCATGAATTATCTGGAACAGGCCGATCCTAAGTTATGGAAGACTTGGCCCCATTCTGTAAAATTTTTATGGATGGTCAATCTTTCATTCTGAATTTATCCCAATGGTTAAAGAAGCCTCCATTCTGTACCTTCTATGGATGGCTTAGTTCCTATTCTGGAACTTCTGTTGTGAAATTTAAACACTTCATGTGTTTTGATTTAAAGCCTTCTATTATAAGAGCCTAAATCATTAGCTAAATTGTCTTAACATTTAAGCATTCGGTTATGGTTTTTTCGGTTACCTGTGAAGTTGTGTGTGAGTTATTAATACATTATTATTCATATAACTTTTAGTGTCATTAATTAAGCAAATATGACTTATTCCTTTATTTACCTTCTTTTGTAGTTTTCAGCAAGGAAAAAGAGACCGAGGGATTTTGGCACGATAGCACACCCGACTGGCTTGTACATATCTTTTTGAACTAAAACTCTAGTGGCATATACTTAGACTTTTTGAAGGGAAAAATCTTTTTGTTGTGTAGCGTAACAACACTAGTCATCGTGCGTGTATAGAGTTGTAGCTGGTGACTAACGTTGTTTCGCTGGAAAATAAAAAACATGATACCTTATAATACTTTACTTTAGGAGGGTAAAGTTCGAGAGCTATTTTAATTGTCGCTCCTAAGTAATTTTTTTTTTACAATATTTCGTTTGTGTGTTTTAAAATTCTAATAATTATGTTAAAGTAAGTTTTTTTTTTTCTTTTGTGAAGAGTTTTAGTTAGGCAATTAAAATTTTAAAATACTAAGTGGAGGAATGACAATGGCCTTAACCGTATTTTCTGAGTCGGGTTCGAGCGTTACAGTTACACTGTCTTAGTTTTATGACTAATCAGTGATCGAGTAAGTCATCCTCTAAATATGTGTTTACCTTGGGAATATCTTCCTAATAGCTTTAATCGTAAGTTTGAGTATGCCTATGAGTACTATTTTTTTGATTACTCTAGTGAAGGCTAACTCAAGGGACACCCGAGTTTATTAAGCTAAGCAATCACATATGAAGATGAAATTAAAGATCAAGTACGCAGCAAAGACATTATGGTGAAAAAAATATTATCAGAGAACAACCAAGCAGATTTTTCTTTCACTTAGTGAAATGAATGGTAGTTCGATATATCTAGTACAAAGACCTACTTTGAATATAAGTGGTAGAGTTTTTGGCAGTGGGTATACTCGAAAGCATGTTTTGAGTATAAGTGGGAGATTGTTAGGTTTGGTATACTGAAAAGAATGTTTCGAGCAGTTTCGCGTGAATAGAATCTTGCTTGTATACGTAAAACTCTACAATCCACTTTTAACCCGATTCAGTATTATTCGAGCAGTTCCGCACGAATAGAATCACTATTATTATTACATTGTGTTTGCTTATGCATTTATAAGATGTTTTATAAACATTTAAATGTATATGAAGTAAACAAAGTCTAAGTCTTTTGCTTAGTAGACCGGTTGTGGGCGGCGTCCACTTTAAAGTAACATGGTCAGATCTATGCAATGCTTTGCAAAAGAAAAAGAAGAATTTCACAACCTAGATAGGCTTAGACTACCTATCGTGAAAGGTTGCAATGTCAGTCCGCATATTTCTAAGCCTTACTGAAATAAGATGACATTGGTGTGGTATAGCACTGAACGGATCTAACACAGCAAGACGTGTCTTTATGCTATCTACTGAAAGACTAGGTCTTGATAAAATACTATTTCTTAATCAACATATGTTAACATTGAGCATACGGTATTGATTATGCACTACTTTGACTTATCAAATGATGCGAGTTTTTCGTAACCCAATGATCCTGATATATTGGGTAGTGGTGTCAATATCTAGCGGTGCTAGGATTGCTATTATGTTGAAACGTGCGCGACGTGATTCTCGTTTTATAATGTCCTCAAGAGGAGCTCGAACAAAGTTTTATTATTCGGAAAACTGGCTAGTTGGAGTTTTATTACTCTATGAATAATAAATAAGTGTTTTCGCTAAGTCCACTCTTGGAATTAATAAGATATTAATTAATTAAGTCCATAGCAGACATTAATTAATTAGTGGACATTTATATCTTAAGCGCGGGGAATAAATAATAAACAAAGTGGAAACCCGGATTACTTGTAATTTCGGATTTGGATGGGGAGAGTTCAATATTACTTCTGTAGTGGCTGCTTGTAATATTCCAATATAAGCTTGTATTAAATTGTGGGTTCAATTTAATTAATAAAAAGCTAATTGGGGAGCCCATATCCAAAACCTTCTATAGATCCATGTCTGGGCCCAAAAAGAACTTAATATAAATAGGAGAATAAACGAGACAGAAGTCATTCATTATTATTACTCATATTTTTTGTCTCCCTCTACCTAGAGGAGTTCGAATTTCTCTCCTAATTGGAGAAGGATTTCTTTGTCTTCTTTATTCGAGTCCTAGTATTTTGATAAGATCAGCCCACCCCGATATCGAGATACAGTTCGGGAACCAGAGAGAAGATCTGTGGTCTAGTATTGAAGATCATCACGTGGAGAAGGCGCGAGCAATCGACGATTCTTTGGAGAATCAAATCGGTTACTCTAAACCGTAGTATTAATGTTTAGGGTTTATATTTTCTAAGCATGAATTATTTGCGTTCTAGCATGCAATTATCTGTTTAACATGTGAATTGATTAATCGCATAATCGGTCAAATAGATCCGTATCTGATTTATTTGTTTTGTACAAGTCTTCCGCTGTGCAAGGGGCTCCAAACCCCATCAATTTCCACCACACTTTCCCTCTCTCTTTTACTTTACCAATAGTGCATTAAAACTCGTATCATTTACAACTTTTTTTTTTTTTGGATGGAAGTAGTATATAAACTTATATGGAAAATTGATCCATTCGGTAAATTCTATTAACTTCTTTTGTAATACTAGTCAAATACTCCCTCCGTTCCACTTTAGGAGTTCCGGTTGATCAATTTCGGGCGTCTCGCTTTAGGAGTCTCGGTTGGGATAAACTTATAAAAAATGCCTTCAAAGTAAGTAAAAAAAGTATTAAAAGTGGATCTCAACATACACTACAACATTTATTTATTACACATTCAAACATTTTCTTAACTAAAATATGTGCCCGACTCAACCGGGACTCCTAAAGCGGGACAGATGGAGTATAAGTGAAATGTGGCGCATGAAATAAAAAAATATAAGAAAAAGTCTAAACTTTATCATTCTCTCTGTCCCAGCTCATAGGATTGACTTGGTTTGGGCACGTATTTTGAGAAAGTAATACTCCCTCCGTTTCATAAAAATAGAGATATTTGGGACGACACATGAATTAATGCATAATTGATAAAGTAAAAAAAAGCAGAAGGATAGTTATAGTAGTGTTAGTGGATAATGGGATCTACATTTTTATTAGTGTTGGACCTTAGTGGTATAAATTGTAAATAAATTGATTTATATTGATAATGAGTTTGGGAGAATTTTACATAAATAAAAATTAGCTATTTTTTTGGAGCGGACGGAAAAAGAAAATGTCCCTATTTTTATGGGGCAAAAAGAGTAATAAATAGTTAATGTAGAGTAAAAGTAAAAGTAAAATAAAAGAGAGAATAATGTAGAATATGACTTCCTCTACATTATTCTACCTCTTACTTTATTCATTTAAAGTACTATATTTATCTATTAAAATAAATTTATTCCCTCAGTCTCACTCTAAGTGACACATTTTTTTTAATATCCCACTCTAAATAACACATTTCTAAAAATGTGAACATCTTTCTCTCTACATTTTCCTTCTCTCTTACTTACTCTCTCCAACTCACAAAATGACACTACATGAAATTCCGTGCCATAAATGAAATGCTCCACTTAGCAACCACAACAAGGCAAACTAACCAATAGTCTAGTACTAAGACTAAACCAAAAACACTAAACCAAAAACACCTTCTCCCATGTCACTAGGACTAACTACAACACAATAATAGGCTAGCACTAGCCGACGCCCTAGCCAATAAAATAAATTGAAAAATTATGATTAATTCATTTTTAATATTAGTATTTAATAAATATTTAAAAAATGAAGTGCAATGAGTCGTAAATATTAAGTATAAATAAAAAAAGTTAAAACATTGGTTAGTCCGTCTTCTGTCCGTGCAATAGCGGACTAAAGATAGGACTAACGATTAGGGAGTGGATGAGCGCTCGTCCTACTTCGTGACGTCGGTCGCGTTAATCCGCTATTGGGGACGAACATCCCCACACCTTTACCGTTAGTCTCACTTTTAGTCTTATTCTTAGAGCATCCACAATGGAGGCTGGCGGATAGGCTAGCCGATCGCGGGCGCTATCCGACCGCTAGCCTCCATTGCGGCAATTTAGGCTAGCCGATCGGCGAGCTCTAGCCGACTTGCGGATGCTAGCCGACCGCTGGCCGATCCCGCTAGCCGCCATTGTAGGCTCAATTTCGGCTAGCCGGTTGCATTTTTTAAATGTATTTTTTTATGCATTTTTTTTATTTATTGCATTTTTTAATCTATTTTTTATGCATTTTTTAATGCATTTTTAATGTATTTTTTATGATTTTTTTAAATTATGTAATTTATATAAAATTATTGCATTTTTATTGAATTTTGTAATGTTTTTTTTTTAAAAAACTAGTGAGGAGTAGAGTGCGGCGGGGGCTCGTGTGTGGAAGCTCGATTTTTTTTTTAAATTATGTAATTTTTTTTAATTAATGTACTTTTAGAAAAAATGAAATTAATGAATTTTTCCGTACATGTGTCGTAAATTTAATTCCGTATTTTGTGTTTAATTCCGTAAATTTAGTTGTTTTTTTTAATAGTGCTGATGATGTGGCTAGCCTATTGTTTGTCTAGTTGCTAGTAAATTTAATTCCATAAATTAATATGTCTTGTAAATTTTGTGTTTAGTTCAGTAAATTAATATTTCTCATAAATTTAATTCCGTAAATGTAATTATTTTTTAATTATTTTTATTGCGGTTAGCCTTTGACTCGCCTTAGGCTGGTCTAAAGCTGAGGTGTGGATGCTCTTATAAATGCATTCTCAAGCCTCAAAGATAAACGTGGCCAGTTTATCGGAAATACAAACTCTCTCTCACAAGCGGTATTAAAATCCAAATCCAAAAGTTTCATTCATTTTTTCTTCCATGGCGGATTGGTCTACGCTTCCCGCCGAACTCCTCCACCTCATTTCCCAGCACCTCCCCTCCTCAATCGACGTCCTCCGCTTCCGCTCCATCTGCGCCACCTGGCGCACCGCCGTCCCCCCTCCTTCCTCAGCCGCCGCCTGCTTCCCCGTCCTCCCCAATTCCGGGATCTCCGACACCAGCTGGGGCTTCCACCTCTCCAAACGCACAATCTATTCCCTCCAACCATCGCTTCCCCATCAATCCTCATGGATCATCAAATTGGATCGGGACAAACATCCGCCTCTGCATCTCCTCAACCCTCTCGATGGATCGCAGGTCAATTCCTTCCCCACCGCATTTCCGAAGCTCTTCAATTTCCTCGACATTAGGGTTAGGGAATTGGGCGATGAGTACGCGCTGCAGTATATCAATTTCAGGCCGACGGCTACCTCGATTGGGGAGGCTGGGAATCTCTACATGGAGAAAGTCGCCGTGTTGAACAACGGTAGCGGCGGCGGGTTCGTGCTCCTGACAATTCACGTTTCCGGTAAATTGGTGGTGTATAAGTCTGGCGACGAGAAATGGAGGCTAATTGATGATTTTCCTTCTCCGTACGATGATGTGATCCTTTGGAAGGGGAAATTCTACGCGGTGGATAACACTGGCCGACTTGTTGTGGTAAACACTGTTGATTTGAATGTGAGTGTTGCTGCGAATTCGATTTTTGGTGGTGATAAGAAATTGCTCGTGGATTGTGATGGGGAATTGTTGGCGGTGGATATGTATCTGAGTGTCGAGCCAGCTGATGACCTAGGTTTCAATGAGGGGCTCGAGTTTTATGAGGAGTTCGATTCATTTATGAGCGAGAGAACTGTGAAATTTAAGGTGTTTAGATTGGATCAAGAAGGTGAGAAATGGATAGAGATTACTGATTTAGGGGATGTAATGTTGTTCTTGGGTGATAATTGTGCGTTTTCAGCTTCAGCTGCAGAGATTTTTAATGATGAGAAATGTAGGGGAAACTGCATATTCTTTACTGACCAGTATTGCAATAGAGAGGACGAGGGGGGGCTTAAGGCTCGAAGTGTTGGACTGTTTGATTTGGAGAGTGGCAGTATCGGGCCAGTTGATAGTCACATTGGTTATTCGAAGCTGTTTTGGCCTCCTCCCGATTGGGTTTGCTCAACTGCGTCCATCGAAGTGAGTTCCTGTTTATTCAGTTCATCGTCCTACCTTTGTAAATTTTAGCTTTGTGAGTTGCATTTTCTGATATTGCTTGGTTTCTTATGTGCATTGTCTGTTGCCTATTGATCAGCATTGTCAATTGTAGTTGCTTTTGTTAGTGCTTGAAATATTATTTCATGAAATACTTGTAATTGGTAAAGTTAGTCTTGGGGAAAACAATGTGTTGATGCTGAAAATAGATTTGAGGGCTATCGTGGCTTACGTCTTGCGCCTAGGTGTAGTTACGTTAAGTATGTCTTTAAACACCTCTAAGATTAGAATTTATGCGATTTTGTGAGATGAGAAAAAAGGAATTCGAGATCATAGCCTAATGCTTCTATGATCAAATATTAGATGTAAATTTCATCTTGGCCTTGTGAGATTGTTACTAGTAAGTGAACTATAATATGGTGTAAGTCTTTCCTTTGTTAAATCTAGTAGCATGAATTTGGTTGCCCCTTTGTTTTGTGCAGGCCGGCATGAATCAACTGAATATTTGATGCTGGAAAGGATATCAACAAACGGCCTACAAAGAACATGGACATATGCCATGCCTGTCACTAGCAGCTTCCACGGTTTTTAACTCACCATCTCTGGTGTTTTCTTGGCTCCTGATATATCTGTCATGCTGGTCGACCTATTAGGTGATTCTATATGATTCTGCATTACGCGTTTCAGGTTCCTACTTATAGCTTTGTTAGAATAATAGAAATGCTTAAAAGTTGTTTGCTGTATTCAAAATTTGAAGTGTCACTTAACTACAGCATTATTTTTGAGCTGTTGATGAATGATTTGATGTTTTATTATCAATGTTAACCTTAGTTCATTTCTTTTTATTTTTTTTGTCTTCTAATTTATATTTGCGTTGGAATCCTTCTCTGCCAAAGTATCCATTTCTCTAGTTTCTTGATTTTGATAATATTGAAATCATGCCAACAGTAGTCATCGCTTCTGATTCTGTGAATGTAGGGTAGAATAGAGCCTAACCCTAAATTATATTGTACATTAAATTGCTGGATATTAGTATTAGTAATCGACAGGTTGTAGACGACCCAAATTCAGTGTTAAAACTGCGGTAAATAAACAAACTTAATTTATGTTATCTAGTGCTGAGAAAGATCAAAACCTCGACAGGTACTAGGCAAATATACAGGGTATATAAAGATGATTTAACACCCCCTCGGTTCCCACCAGATATTAAGATCAACAGTCATGTCCTCGGACCCGAGATTTTCAGTGTAGGACCAGAGTTTATCAAGATCTGCAGTCTGAACTCTGTAGAAGTTATGATTTTGCATGTTGGGCAGTCTTGTTTAGGGGAGTCATGGTCCTTCCCGAGCTGTTGGGCATGAGCTGGGACAAGCAGAAGGTTGAGTTTTGTTTTGGATGGGAAGGCCGTTGAAACCGCCCCCCCTGCCGAAGATGGACATGACTCTGCAGCAGCGCAGCGCCTTGTGGCATCATCCACATACTCAACATTATCGATCCTAGCAATTATATAGTACGCTAAACTCTCCATCACTCGCAAATACTCCATTTGTCCGCGAATAGGAGTCCTGGTTCATTTTTACCATAAATGGTACTCCCTCTGTTCTATAGTAATAGAGTAATTTTGCCATTTTGGTACGTTCTATAGTAATAGAGTCATTTCCCTTTTTAGTAAAAATCAACACATTTTTTCATACCTACTTTACTCTCTCTTCATCTCTCTATCTTTTTCATTTTCCACTTTATTTTCCCTTTACTTAACTCACTTAACACAATTTTTCTTAATTTCCGTGCCGAAAAGAAACGCCTCCATTATTATGGAACGGAGGGAGTAATAAGCTTCAACCTTCCACTATTCCACTCATATTTCATTCAAAACTAATATATACAAGTGGGGACCCCTATTCTACTAACTTTTTACCACTTCATTTTCGTAACATTCTTAAAACCCGCGCACCCCATAAATGGCACTCTTAATGGCGGACGGAGGGAGTACTTTCAAGAATCGAGTGCCCTACATCGTCCCTGCATGAGAGAAAAATGGTGACAAGTAGTTCTACAGGCTGTAAAATGTTGATATTTTTGTCGGGATAGTTATTGTGCAACATGTCAGTGTTCTTGATCAAATGATGGGTCAAAAATCGTAGAAGAAAACAAGAATTGGTTAACTACCTTATTGAACTGAATTTTGCTCCTATCTATGAGCATCCACAATAGTGGACTAATGCCCGCCCTAGTCGCCGACTAGCGGCTCGAGCAATTTAAGTACTGAGATGCCTATGTACAACTGATCGACTCTCCTAAATTTTGTGCCGGGATGGAGGCTCGCTGGCTGAAGTGGACGAGACTCAATGTCTCTGGCGATTAAGCAGTAGTGCCGAAGTGAACCCCAAATACTAGAGCGTCATCAATAAGATGAAGCGCAATTTGGGGATGAGTGTCAACGACAAGCCCGTCGCCGAGGATGCCGCTAGGTATACTGCTGGGGATGCCGATGCTGCCGGGGATGGCCGAGAGGACTCCAACGAGTGAGACGGGGATGGCTGCATGTTGAAGCTTTGAGAAGGTTTTTTTATTGTTATTATTATTTTTTTTATTGTAGGAGACTTTTTTTATTATTGTACTATGTTTATTATTTTTATTTTATTGAATTATGTTTGCACTTTCTTCTTTTTTCTTTTTCCAATTTTAATTTCGTATTTGTCAATAGGTATTACATCATTATTTTATTCGTTAGACAAAATTGTTGGAAATATATAGGATATATGTTGGAGGAATAATTTAGTTTGGAAGAAATATTTGAGAGGAGGATGGGTGGAATATGTAGGAAATGGTTTAGGAGATGTTTTGATGTGGGGAAGGAAAGAACACTCAATTTCTCAAACTTTCTCAACTTCACAACTTCTCAACTTATACAAAATGTTACAACTCTCCCCTATTTATAGGGATTCACTTCATATTCTAGAATTTTCTATAATATTTTATATCTAGATTTTTTCTCCATAAAAATCTAGATATTTTCCTAACATTCTAGGAAATTCTACTAAAATATCTAAATATTTTAATACATCCTAATTCTAGAGAATTCTACAAAATATCTATAATCTAGAGAATTCTCTTAAAATATCTAGATATTTTAATACCTATTAATATCTAGATAATTCTACTACAAAATCAAGTTTAATTATTTATTCCAACACCCCCCCTTAAACTTGATTTGTCATTCCGAGCAACGTCCTGATCTTGATAAAGTCTTCGTACTTGAGGGGCTTTGTGAAAATATCGGCAACTTGATCTTGCGATTTCACATACTCGACTTGGATCTCCTGATTTGCAACGCAGTCTCTGATGTAGTGGTAGCGGGTGTCGATGTGCTTGCTTCGGTTGTGGAACACTGGATTTTTGGATAGCGCAATCGCCGACTTGTTATCCACACAAATAGTTGTTGGCTCCTTTTGTGGCCATCCGAGCTCCGATAATAAACTTCTGAGCCATACTGCATGACAAACACTGAAGGTGGTTGCCACATATTCGGCTTCGCATGTTGATAATGTGACAATGGGCTGCTTCTTAGACATCCAAGTGAAGGCCGTGTCTCCCATGTAAAACACATATCCACTTGTACTCTTTCGGTCATCGTTGTCTCCAGCCCAATCACTATCACTGTAGCCAACAAGTCTATAATCGTTAGCAGCTGAATATAATAGGCCATAGTCGATCGTACCTTTGAGATATCGGAGTATTCTCTTTGCTGCCTTGAAGTGGGTAGTGGTTGGATTCTCCATGTAGCGACTTATGAGTCCTGTAGCGTACAATATATCTTGCCTTGTGCAAGTTAAGTACCGTAGGCTTCCAACCAAGCTCTTGTATAGCGTCGGATCCACCTTTTCTTCTTTATCGTTCTTTGATAGCTTGATCCCGCATTCCACCGGTGTATTGATTGGTTTGCAGTCCTCCATTTTGAACTTCTTCAGGATCTCCTTTGCGTAGTGTTCTTGTGTGATGAATATTCCATCTTTTCGTTGCTTTACCTCCACTCCGAGGTAG
>NC_062970.1:22015692-22050217 GCF_023119035.1 Salvia hispanica | reverse complement strand
AGTTCCCGTAGACGGTGAAATCGTCCATGAATATCTCAATGCATACTTCCAACAGATCCGAAAAAATGCTCATCATACATCGTTGAAAAGTCCCCGGTGCATTACACAATCCAAACGGCATTCTTCGGTATGCATATGTACCAAAAGGGCACGTGAAAGTGGTCTTCTCTTGATCCTCCGGATTAACGTAGATTTGGAAATATCCGCTGTATCCGTCAAGGAAACAAAAATACTGTTTGCCTGCCAATCTTTCCAGCATCTGATCAATGAAAGGCAAAGGAAAATGATCCTTCTTTGTGGCTTCATTCAACTTCCTGTAGTCGATGCACATCCTCCACCCTGTCACTAATCTGGTGGGTACCAATTCATTCTTCTCATTTTTGATGACTTGTATCCCAGACTTCTTTGGCACCATATGGACAGGACTGACCCACTCACTGTCAGGAATGGAGTAAATGATTCCTAGAGCAAGCAACTTCAATACCTCCTTCAAGACTTCCTCTCGCATGTTTGGGTTCAGCTTCCGTTGTGCATCTCGATGAGCCTTTGCACTTTCTTCCAGACGGATGTGGTGCATGCAAAGATCTGGACTTATTCCCACCAAATCTGAGAGAGTCCATCCTATTGCCTTCTTGTTCCTTTTGATGACCTCTAACAACTCCTTCTCCTGTTCCTTGGTCAAGTTGCTGTTGACTATTACTGGAAATGTCTCGTCCTTCTCCAAGTAAGCGTACTTAAGGCCTGGTGGGAGTGTTTTCAGCTCTTTTTTCGTTCCATTCGTCTCCTGGGGCAAGGGATTTTTTTCTGAATTTTCTGGTGAAGTCTCTTTCCCTAACCCAGGAGATTTTTCCAAACTGGCCACATAAGCCGATCCCTTGGACCTAGCTGATTCCGGGTTCCTGCAGAATTCCATAATGGCCTCTGTGAGCTCTTCATCTGTCAATTCCTCTGTGTTCACTGCTGCACACCATCCCACAACTTCTTTGTCAATCGAATGGCTCAACTCCGAGTTATCAATCTGTTCCTGTATCAATTCTGTCTCAAGATATTCTTGGACTAAAGGGTTAATAACATCAATAGCATAGAGATTCTCAACATCTAAAGGTCTTTTCATCCCCTCATCTATGCTAAAGGTATATTTTTCCCCATTATAGTCCAAGCAAATTGTTCCATCAAACACATCGATAATGGTCTTAGCCGTACGCAAAAATGGCCTCCCCAAAAGTACCCCACTAGACTCAGCAGACTCATTATCATTCATCTTGATCACGTAAAAATCAGCAGGATATAGAAACTCATGCACTTTGACTATAATATTTTCCAACACTCCTTCAGGGCAAATGCAAGTTCTATCTGCTAGCTGGATCACTACCTTGGTATCAACCATTCTTACCCCAGTTAACCTTTTATAGATTGAAAGTGGCAAAACATTTATTGACGCCCCTAGATCACACATGGCATGCTCAACCTTGATATCCCCTAAAGAAATGGGTAATGTAAACATACCTGGGTCGGTGCATTTTGAGGGCATCCTTCTTTTCTGTATCACCGCAGACACAGTTTCTCCAATCACAATCTTCCCATCTAGCTTGGTTTTCCCTGCAATAAACTCCTTGATGAACTTACTGAAGGTGGGCATTTTCAAGGCTTGCAAGAATGGCAAGTTGATTTCCAACTTGCTGAAAATCTCCATGAGATCCTCTGTGTCATCCTTTTTCTTCTTCGCCTCCCCTCGATATGGAAATGGTTTTGCTCGCTTTACTGCATTTGTGGAAGTACCAGCCTGGGTTTCATCAACTGCTTTGTTTCCTTCCCTGCTTACTTCCTCAGGTTCGGGGTCTAGGAAGAACGGGTCCCTTGGTCGAGGTAGAGATCCCCCTAAATCTTCCTTCTGGAGGTCTCTCTGAACAATGATCTCCCTCGGTTCAGCGCCTCCTTCTTGCTGTTTCTGACTCTGTTTCCCTTCTTTAGCTTGCATAGGCGCTTCCTCATCAGTTCCCAACGTCGGCCCTTCGTAACCCCGCCCAGATCTCAAAGTGATTTGACTAATATTTGCTCGGTCTGGCGGTTTGACGGTAGCAGGAAGTTTGCCTTCATTCCCTCGCATCTCGTTCAAGGAAACTGCGATCTGGGAAAGTTGTTTTGCCATCATGTCCATGGCGGCTTTTTGCTCTGACTGAGCATCTTGTAACTTGTGCACCATGTCATTGTTGGAATGTAGGTTACCTTGCATGAACTGCTGTGAATTTACCAAATCATGGACCATGTCATCCAAACTCCGTTGTGGTCTGAAGTTGAATTGACCAAAATTTTGTCCTTGACCTTGGTTCTGTCGAAAATTTCCTTGATGATTGTTGTATTGGTTACTCGACCCTTGATTGTTGTACTGGCCACCAGACCCTTGATTCCCTTGATGGTTCTGTTGGGAATTCTGAAAATTGCCTTGGTTATTCCTTTGGTGAGGTGGCACATAGGAGTTTCCTGGGTTGTTTTGATTTTTGTTCCCCCAATTAGCTTGATCCTGATTCCTGTATCCCAGCTGCAATTGTCCTTCTTGTCCCTTCCCTGACCAATTGGACTGCCTCTCCGGAGGGTGTGCAAAATTCGTGAGCTGCAAGGGAGGTGGCTGGCTTTGATCATGGTCAGTCCATCTGAAGTTTGGGTGAGTCCTCCATGGAGCGTCCCTCTGTCTCCCTTGATTCCAACTTCCATCGGGATTCCAACTTCCCATCGAATTTGCTTGAGCGTGGCACTCTCCTTCGTAGGGTTGACTGTAGTATGGTTGCAGTTGCCTTTCCTCTTGACCAAGGGATTTCTCATTTTCCACTGGAGCATGCGGATTGCATTTCTCGATCGCACTTAGCAAGGCCTTTTCCAGTTTATCGATCCTATCTTCCACCTTCTTGTCTTCTTGATCCATCACTGCATTAGCTGATCCTCTCCTCAATATGCTTCGCGGGTTATCATAGGCCTTCTTTGCCTCAATCAATCTCCCCAGCGTTTCCCTGGCTTCACTTGCTTTGTTCTTAGTAAAATTTCCCCCGCTCGAGGAGTTCATCAAGTCCTTTGATTCAGGGTTTGCACCTTCATAGAACAAATAGTAAGTCTCCGCTTCTATCATCCTGTGGTTTGGACAAGCATCCAGCAGCCCCTTGAAGCGGGACCAATAAGAACTTAGAGACTCATCGTATTCTTGTTTGCACTCCTGAATCTCCTTCTTCAAGGCATTCGTCTTGTTAGATGGAAAAAAGTAATCCAAAAATTCCAGTTTAAAATCCTTCCACGTGTTGATCGAGTCCGGTGGAAGCCTCAGCAGCCAAGTGTTCGCCTCCCCTTTGAGAGCAAACGGAATTGCTCGAAGACGGTAGTCCTCTTCTGTTGCCTCGTTGGGTCGCTTCTGAATGCTGCATAGTTTACTGAACTCGTTCAGAAATTCATAAGGGCATTCATTCCTACGCCCAGAGAAAGTAGGTAGAACTCCAAGCACATTTGTCTTGATGTCGATCGACCTCCGTCGTGGGTTCGAGACTATAGCATGAGCGGGTTCACCGTCAAGATGTGCGGTGAGCGACCCTATTTCCGGATCGGGGTCTAGTAGATGAGCCATATCTGGGTCCTTCTCCTCCTCGGTCTCGGAATGCTCTGGTTCGGTTGATGTCCCTGGATTCTCCTCTGTCGATGAATTCCACTCCTTTTCACTTTCTGACTCGAACGGGAATGGATCTTCCGTTCTCAATCCTGATCTAGTAGTGATGGTAGATGTAGATTCCTTGATTCGCCACTCGTACTGGCCACTCCCTGATCCAGATGAACTTGCCCAACTTCCAGATTGGAAGCCCGCTTTCATAAACTGTCAGGGAGAAAGAAAATAACAAAAATTAAAATATTTACACCAAATCCTTAATAACAACAAACGCCATCCATCCCCGGCAACGGCGCCACTTGAAGCTACTTGGGATGAGACAGTACAAGTGTAGTGTGTGTGCAGTGTTGCGATATTCAAATAAGGCAGGTTCCCCAGATCCAGCAAGTCCACTAGATCACTTGGTCTAGGAACTCGTAGGTTGTGCGGAATCCCGGTCGTCGGACACACAAGTACTTCCCCGCTTCAAAAACCCTCAACCACTTTACTAAACCTAGTATAGGGAAGTAGGGATCGATCCCACAGAGAAGGATGCGTAAGACTCGTAATCAAGGATTTGGGAGTATTTTTGGTGTTGGCTGCTGCCACGCATTTTCTTGGGTTGAGGAAAATTAAAATTAACTTGACTTGGGAATATTAGAAAGAAACTTAACCTAACAGCTAGACCTAGGAGATAATTCTACGGTGGGACCACATCTAAGAAAAAGCAGAGTACGACTGGAAAGTGGCAGAATAACTAACTCTCGTACTAACTGACAGTGACATCGTCTTCTACAACCAAATTCGCATAAAACTTCTTGAGAAAACACATAAGCAAATAAAAAACAGGGCTACTAACTTGAAATCAAATCTATGCATAAATAACGAAGAACTTAACAGATCTGCATACCTAGACGAAGTGAAATAGAAAACAAAGGAAATAAAACAAGTCTATCAACTACTGTTTCTTTCACACGCCAAAACCAACTTCAGACGCTAAATCCACTCCGGATCCAAGCGTCCGACACGAACTCCAAACAGAAGAAATTCTCCATCACGTCAGATTTACAAATTTAAGCTCCGAACACTCAATCAACCACAGATCTGTCACCAAATTCCACATCAAACACCTCAATAACGAAATAAACAGAGATCGACATAGCAATTTAAGAATTACGCTAACAGCAGAGAGATCTAAGCAAAATAACTTGAAATTAAACAGCTAAACTCAGATCCATGAACGATAAGCAGTTAAACATCATCAACATCAAAGTCGACTCCCAAAAGTGAAGTTCGACGGTGGAAACTAGCAAAAACAGCTGAAATTAAAAGCAATTGTATCTTCGCCCTCACTAGGACGGTGTTACCAAACACGAAATCTTTAGAAAGTACCCCCCCTATCACTATTATCCCCAGAACTATTCCCAAGTGTGTAAAATATGAGCTAAGAAGAGTGAAAAAACTATCTTTTTGCGCTGCATGCTCCTCTCTATTTATAGGCGTTTTAGTGGGTCCAGCGAGGTATTGATAATGACTTTGTTGCCCTTAGTGGGTCCAGAACTATCCCTGCTCATTTCGTTCCATTCTCCTGCTAGACCATCTCCTCCATAACTTCCTCGATCTAGCAATTTTCTTCACACACCTGGCTTAGGAAACGTGTTAGACCCAGCAAATTATAACATAATTTTGCACATACCGATGCATGAAATTAGCCTTATCATGATGATACTGCTATACTACTACGGCAAACTGGCTGGAACGGTGGGATGATGACTACTTCGGTATACTCTTGGACGTCAAGTGACCATAGCTGTGGCGAGGAACGAGAGATTGGATAATGCTGAAGAACTGATCTTCTAGAGAGAATTCTACTAAGTGTGTATGAGAACCGAGAACTTGGAACTCCCAACCGAACTGAACTCCTCTTCTCTCTCCAAGTGGCTTCTTTTATAGGGAGGCTTGCCCTTGCTTTTAGGGTAGACTTCCTTCACGTTTTGACTTTTCTGCCCTTGTTAATGATCATCCCAGCTATCCTTCTTCTCCATCTCGAGCCTTTTCTCTGGCATGCATCCTGGTCAGTATTGCAACCTTCTAGCGCCCTTTTCACTTGCGTCACCTGAATCGTCTCCTACTGATTTGGATCCCTTAATTCCTGCACACTTGAGCAACTGTTTTGCAGATAATACATGCATTTCACGACATACTGACCAGTAACCAAGGCTTAGAATACGACTTATCAAACTGCTCACACTTACCACATGCTTGTCCTCAAGCGTGAAGACAAACAAAAAGAAATAAGTCGAATTCGAGCCTGGTTACTCCCCCTGACCGACTCTACCTAACTAGACTCAAGACTCTGACGCAAAGGAAAAGAAAACAAACAACGACACAAACACATAACACATATAATTAACTTAAACACATAGAACAAGCTATATTTTCAACCACCCTTCCCCTCGAGATCAGGTGCAATCCGGCCTTAGGCAGCCTTGAACTTCCGCCGCCCCCCTTTTCCTCCCCAATCAGTATATCTGCTTGTTAGGATCACCCAATCCTAGGCCAAACACTGGGTTCACTTAGTCACTTATTCCTCACAGGGGATGTTAGGACTGTTTTCTCTCAATGCTAAACCACAGATGTTTCGGACTCAGATCTCACGTGCAGCTCCTGAAGGTATATAAGGCTTGTAACGGGGCTATTGGTTTGTAATGTTTGGGGTAGTTGTTCCTAAGGCTCTAAGTTCAAAACTAACTACTTATTTGATGAGGGAGAACTGTGTGTATTCGGGCTTCTGGCTAGGGCTTCTTCTTCGGCTGGACAATTTCTGACATTGGCTTCCAACTGGTCAGTAGCTTCCTTGTGGCTTCGCCACCCTTATTCCTTCTTCCTCCTTTCTCTTTTTGTGGTCAAGTATCTGCGACCATTTTCTTCGGTTTTCTTTCCTGTGGCTTTGCCACCCTTATACCTTCTTCTATTTTTTTTTTGGATCTGGAATTTTTTTTCAGATCGATTTTCTCCTTCTTTCTTTGCTTTTCTTTTCTTCAGCTGGTTTCTTTTGTATGTCCTCCTGGGCAGTTACCTCCTTGCCTTATGCCTTGCACACACACAGTTCCAGTGGTTGATGGGTTATTTCGGGGTATAGATCAGGTTAGAAAATGGGGTTCTAAGGGTAGTTTTTTTTTTTTTTTTTTTTTTTTTTTTTTTTTTTTTGGGGGGGGTTTCCTACTGCCTTCAGGGTTTGCTACACGCGGTCACCTTGCCCTAGACATCATGTGGTAGCCACTCTTCTTCTTTTTTTCAGTGTTTAGTGGAAAGCAGTTCCACTTTGGGGCTTCTAACTCACCTTTTAAGAGGGCTTTCGTGTCTGACCTAAGGGATGGGTTTTTCCTTCATACTTGCATCATCTATACTGACTAGGGGTTACTGGAGGGGGTGGTTTCTGTTTTCCGGCATGCCTTATCTCCCTCAATTCCCCTCACCGTCAGTTCGAGGCAGTTGAGTTTTAAGCCCATTCATTAAAAAAAACACATAACACATAATTCCTAGACCTAAACAAACCCTAAAAAAAAACTAACATGCACTGACTCAAATAACACATATATACATGTCATACTGGCCATTTGCTCCCCCTTCTCACTTCACAAGTGTCTGCCCCAGATACGGGCTGTGAAGTGAAAATTGGGAATGGCTAGTATGACAAACACACATTTATAACAAACACATACTATATCTAAAAACTTCTCACACTTAGACTATGCAATAGGCTAAGTGGGAGAGCTTCAGATATATACATAGATTTACAAAACAGAGCAGAATATTTATAAAACATGATATATAAACATATAAACTCCTCACATTTAGACTACGCAGTAGGTTAAGTGTGAGGTAAAATGCTTATGACAGAACACATGCACCGAAGAAGGGTATATCGAACAGGCCAGGAGCGTCGACCATGTACATCAGAGATAGGTCTTCTGCCTCTGTTATGATGATGTATTTGCGCACGAAGGCTCCTAGTATGTGGCAGAGGGACAAGTTCGATGTGTGTTCGGAAGGAAATAACAGGTTCCCTAGGTCCAGCAAATCCACTAGATCACGCGGTCTAGGAACTCGTTGGTCGCAGGAAATCTGGTCGTCGGACACACAGAGCACTTCTTTCAAAAACCCTCAACCACTTTACTAAACCTAGTATAGGGAAGTAGGGTTCGATCCCATAGAGAAGGATGCGTAATACTCATGTTCAAGGATTTGGATGTGTTTTTGGCGTTGGCTGCTGCCACGCATTTTTTCTTGGGTTAAGGAAAACAAATTAAACTTGACTTGGGAATCTTAAAACTCCTAAGCTAATAGCTAGACCTAGGCGAAATAATAAGAAAACGTTGCGAGAAAATTAACTGCTCGATCACTAGATCTAAGAGAACTACTCTACTTACCTAGACCTAGGAAATAAACTGACTGTGGGGACCATGACTGAAAAAGCAGAGTACGGACGAAAAGCTGGCAGAATAACTAACTCTTGTACTAACTAACAGCGACATCATCTTCTACTACCAATTTGCATAAAAAGTCATAAGAAAATCAGCATGAACGAAATCAAAATAGAGCAAACTAGATCTAAGTCAAATTTATGCATAATCAACGAAGAACTGAACAGATCTGCAGACGCTAGACGAAGTAAAACAGAAAACAAGAAGAAAACTCGAATCCATCTAACAACTTCCTTTTCTCACTTCGGATCCAACCTCAGACGCTAAATCCACTCCGGATCCAAGCGTCCGACACAAACTCCAACCAACAGAAATACTTCATCACTTCAGATTCGAACAACAACCTCCAATCAGTCAATAAACCACAGATCTATCACCGAATTCCCATATCAAACACCACAACATCAAAATAAAACAGAGATCGACATAATACTTGTTAAAATAAACTTCCAGCAGCGAGATCTACGTAAATCAACTCAAAATATCACAGCTAAACACAATTCAACAAAGCGAAAAGATAACGAGTATCATCAATAGCCAAGTCGACTCCCAAAAGTGAAGTTCGACAGCAAAAAGAGTAAAACAACTGAAATTAAGAGAGATTGTATCTTCGTCCATACTCGGACGGTGTTGCAACTGCGAAACTTCTAAAGAAAAGTAACCCTTCGTACCCGACTACCCCAGATCTCCCATTCCCAAGTGTGTGTTATGTGTGTGAGCTAAAAGAGAGTGAAAAAGTGATATGATGTGCGTTGCATGCTCTTCTATATATAGGCGTTGGAGTGGGGCCCAGCGAGATATAGATAGACTTTGTTGCCCTCAGCTATTGGCTCCCTCTGTCACGACTTCTTTTCTTCTAAATTCTGCTCACTTCGCTTCATTCCTTTGCTAGACCATCTCCTTCAGCATTTCCTTGGTCTAGCGATTTTCTCACACACCTGGCTTAGGAAACGTGTTAGACCCAACAAATTATAACGCTTTTCACCACATAACCGATGCATGAAATTAGCCTTATCAAACTGCTCACACTTAAACCATACTTGTCCTCAAGTATAAAGACAAGAAAAAGAAAAAGAATAAGGAGAATTTCAAGCAAGGTTATCTCCTGACCGACTCCTAGACCTAGACCTAGACACAATTAAAAACTAAAAAATTTAAGAAAAAACATACAAACACATAAACACATATACATGAGCTAGCTTCAACTTTTAGGCATCCGTCCCCACAAGATTAATGTCAATTCAATAGGTTGCACTCCTCCAAATAGGCCCTTTCCCTTCCTTTACCTAGCCAATCTGTCAGCTTGTCAAGATAGCCTTTTACTTACCCGATTGTTGGATTCACTCGATCACTCATTCCTCACCAGGGATGTTAGGATCGATTCTCTCTTAAGTTAATGCTACACCACTGAAGCGTCGGGTTATGAGAGTTTCCTTCCTTCGACTTCGTCCAGCTTATACCTTCATAACCCAATTTCCCATTTTTTTCTCTTTCACAGCTCTTCTCCCTAAGCATTCAGTGGTGGCCCTTAATCATGTGTTAACTCGAAGTTATTAAGGCTTATAACTCACTATTATAGTATGGCTTCACAACTAAGTAAGTAGAGGCATCCTCCATCGTTCTTGCTTCACTCAGATTAACTAGGCTGTATTACTTTCACTAAGGGAATCATGCCGTATTATATTCACTGGCTCATGCGACAAAACTTAGACTTACAGACTCTTGATATGCAGACAAAGTAATGCATTGACTCCTCTCCCCCTCCCACTTCACTCAAGCTTGTCCCCAAGCCATCGTCGTGAAGGGGGGAACAGAGAGATCAATGCAAAATAACAAAACAGGTTACAAAAACAGAAACTTCTCACACTTAGACCAAGCATTGGGCTAAGTGGGAGAAAAACACAATAAAACAGAAAACACAAGAAAAGCACAACAAAACAGAAAATATAAACTTCTCACACTTAGACCACGCAGTGGGCTAAGTGGGAGAAGACACAACAATTATAAAACACACGTAGATAACAGGAATAAAAAAAAAAAAAACTAAAAGAATAAAAAATAAAAGTTACTTGGTCAAGAGATGGTGGTTCACTTCTGGGGCTGGCTCCCTCGAGAGCCAGACTGGGGTGGGATTCCGGGTCGGGTCATTCTTACTTTCTTCTTTGCTGGCTGCTCCAGCTCTTCTTCCTCCTGTGCTGCTTGTTCGGGTACTGGCTTTCTCTCTATAGACTTCGATTTAGATGGGGCTGGAACTTGTTTGGGAACGGCCGGGGGAATCAACTGCTTGAGCGATTGCTGCGATTGCCTGACGGAGGGACTGCTCTGAGTGTGCTGCTTGACTTCACTGCTGGACCCAGGAGTTGTTCTCGACTGGGTCAAGGGGAGCGTCTGCTGCATCCACTTTAACATCTTCATTGAAAGCTCCACCGCTTCCGTCATTCGCTCATTCTGTTTGGCGCACTTTACCGCCAAATCTGCAATGTTGCCCCTCAGGGTCTTCACTTCCTCTCGATTCCCCAACAATTCCTTCCTTATCCCACCAAGCTCCTTAATCATTTCTCTCCTCATCGACTGCATTTCCTTCTTCACGTCCTGGACTTCCTTGCGTAGCTCTTCAATCTCTTCACTTGGCATGGCTTCCTCGGCTTCCTCCGGCTCTGCTTTCACCTTGTCTCCCAACGAGTAGAAGAGTGTCTTGGTACCGTGAGTCTGCAGTAACCCCTTGTTGAAAAAATAATCAACACTGAACACTTCTGGGGGTTCGCACATGACTACCAACGGAGCGGCCTTGGCAATTTTCATTTCTATGTTCCTCTGGAGGTAAGCGCCGATGAGGTGGCAGGTGTACATATGACGCGCAGGGTTGCTCGTCATTTGGTGGCACGCCTGCGCCAGCCAATATCCTAGGTGCACCTTTACACCTTTCCCCATGCACCATGTGAAGTAGAGGTCGGTAGTGGTGAGAGCTGAATTCGCGGTACCCATCAAGTTATAACTGACAAACGTCTGAGCAAAGCGGAGAATCCGGTCTTCAATGTGGGAGGCCTTGGAGTAGCTGGACTTAAACGTCCCCGACTTGGGGTGCGTGATCAGTTCCCATGCCGTCTGCACCTTGAAACCAGGTGTGTTCTTCGGCACTCCAACCATCCTATCATTCCACGCCCCCTCTTCATCCTCGGCTTGGGTAAACAACCCCATCCGCAGAGACCACTCCCGAATGCTCATCTCATACTCTTCATTAAAAAGTCTGAACGTAATAGAATCCGCGTCGAGATCAGTGGTATTCTTCAAACGAAAGGTGGAGAAAAACTCCCTTGCTAGATCCACTGGCACCCTCTCCTGGACTGTGCTGTAACAACCACTCAAATCCTATCGATTGGATACAAGCGCGGAATTCCTTATCACATGCAATCATTTTAAGCTCCCTCGAGCTGTACTGCTTCCCTGACTTGGCCATCTTCCCGGCGCTACATCTCTCCTTGTACACTGCGATCCTCTTTTGGTCGTCGAACTGCCTCATCTCCTCTAACAACTCTTTAGTCAGCCAGACTTTGGACGTCCTGGAATTGGTTCTTCTTCAGCTTCCTCAGAGTCATAGATGGGTTCAGTAGATGGGCTCGTCTTGTTCCTCGACAGAGGGTTCCTCGGTTATAGGGGAAAGGGTCTCCTCGACCTCCTGGACGGAGGGCGCTTTCCTAGACCGGGTAGATTAGGTCGCAGCCGCCTTTCCTTTCCTCGCCCTTTCCTTGGTGAAGCGGCGCTCCTCTACCTCTGCTACGTCAGGAACTAAGTCATCGACTTCATCGAGGAGGCTCCTCCTGGTGCGCCTCCTTTCTGCCCTCTCATCAACCTTCGGTTCATCTTCATCCTGGTCGCCTACCAGGTCCACAATCAATTTCAGCCCTCCCTCGGGCTCCGGTGTTCCAGTCGTGAGTAGATCTGTATCTTCCAATAGCTTTTCTGGGGTGTCCCCCTCACCAACCAACATCGGGGTTGCCCCTTCAATATAAATGGGGTTCTCCCCCCTGACATCTCCTGGGGTTGCCCCCTCTTCCACGAACTCAGGGGTCGCACCCCTGAAATCAACTGGGGTCTCATCCCCAGTTTCCATAGGGGTTTCCCCCTCAGCAAATCTCTCTAAAATAGGGGCTTCCCCCTCAGTCACACTATCCACATTAGGGGTTACCCCCTCCACAATTTCATCTAACACAAGGGTTTCCCACTCACGAACTTCATCAGAAACAGGGGTTTCCCCCTCACAAACTTCCCTACCTTCAAGATTAGGGTTCTCAGGTTCTTGTTTTTCTGTCTCCACCATGGTCTCGTCATTCGTTGGTTCGTCACTCTCCGGCAGTTTCTGTGCTGCCTCCCCTTCCTCCGCCTTTTGTGAAGCGGTTTCTGCATGTTGAGATGTAGAATCTTGCGGTCCTTATTCATGAAGGTTCGCCGGTTGTGCAGCCGAGTCTGCCGGAATCGACAGTGGTGGTACGACCGGCGCAGACGGCATTTGGCTAGCGGCGAATAGGGCATACACTTCTTTTGCTTTCTCGACTCTCCCCAATCTCTGCGTCAATTCCGCCAACAAGGCCGGGTCGTACACCGTTCTTTGGGTAGAATCCATCGGTGCAGATCTGAAAAATGAGAGAAAAAAACTGGTCGAATTTGGTTAGGGTTTAGTTTCTAGAGAGAGAGCGAAGGTAGAGAGAAGGGAGAGCAAATCAGATTTCGTCAATTTTGGGATTATTGGAGAGAGAAGGACGACGGTTGCTTTTCTGATGAAAAGATGGTGCGGTTGCAGGCATGATGTAAGCAACCGTACAACTTCCATAATTATCGGCCAGATTTTGAATTTCAAAATATCTTTTTCCCTCCTTGACTCCTTCCTCCAGGCTTCCCTTGACTTCTCCCCTCAGGTTCTTCTCTAGCTGATTCCCTCGACCATGTCCTACATAACAAAAAAAATGAAGGTTCCACACTCCTAGGTCAAGGTTAGAGTATAAAAATATCGGTTCCCTCCGGAGTCTGGTGCTTCGAAAATATTTTTGGATTTTCTAAGTTTGAAAAGCAATTAAACTATTTACACTCTTTTTGTATTCCCGAGATTCCCTGGTTCAGTTTGTATTTTCAAAATTGTTAACTTACTCCTTGACCCAGGAATTCATCGGGAATATCCCTCGTCCGTTTAGGCGATAGTAGGGAGTGCATGTAGTGGAACTTCGTCCACAACACACAACTCAGAATTATCCCTATAGAATTTCACTCTATGACCATTGACAAGGAAAGGAACAGATTTCGGAGCACTTCCCTGGATCTCCACTGCTCCATTTGCTCGGATGTCGATGATGGTATATGGGCCGATCCATTTAGACTTCAGTTTTCCTGGCATTAGCTTGAGCCGAGACTGAAAAAGGAGCACTTTCTGTCCCACATGAAGTTCCTTGACCTGGAGGTTTTTATCGTGCCATAACTTCGTTCTTTCTTTGTATCACATGGCAGATTCAAACGACTCCAGCCGAAGTTCCTCCAACTCTTGCAATTGCAACTTCCTCTCTTCTTCGATGCTACCGGCTTCATGTTCATTTCCTTCACTGCCCAGTACGCCTTGTGCTCAATACCAACAGGTAAGTGACACATCTTGCCAAACACAAGTCTGTAAGGCGACATTCCAATAGGCGTTTTAAAAGCAGTTCTGTAAGCCCACAATGCGTCCCCGAGTCTCTTGCTCCAGTCCTTCCTTGAACGGATTAACTGTTTTCTCCAATATCGCCTTGATCTCGCGATTAGAAATCTCTGCCTGGCCATTAGGACTGAGGATGGTAAGGAGTCGACACTCTATGGTGAACACCATATTTCTTCATCAAAGCCTCGATGGTGCGATTACAGAAATGAGTCCCTTGATCCGAGACGATGGCCCGAGGAACTCCATGTCTGTTGAAAATATTGGCCTTCAAGAATTTTGCCACCTCTTTCGATTCGCATGTTATGGTGGCCTTAGCTTCTATCCACTTAGACACATAATCCACTACAACCAATATATATGTATTCCCACAAGACGATGGGAATGGTCCCATAAAGTCCATTCCCCACACATCAAAAATTTCGCACACGATCACCGGGACCTGAGGCATCTCGTCTCTCCTTGAAATTCCCCCCGTCTGCTGGCACCTCTCACAACATTGGCAGAATTCAAAAGCATCCCTATTTAGCGTCGGCCAATAAAAACCGCTATCCAAGACTTTCCTAGCTGTCTTCCTTGGTCCAAAGTGGCCTTCACATGCTAACGTGTGGCAATGAATTAACACATCTCTTTGTTCCCATTCGGGAATGCAGCGTCTAATCACTTGATCTGAGCACATTTTCCACAAGTAAGGATCGTCCCAAAAGTAATATTTAGCTTCACTTCTAATCTTCATCCTCTGGGCCCGGGAAACTTCGTCCGAATTTGGCATCTCTCCCGTGACCAAGTAGTTGGCTAGATCAAGCAAACCACGGTTCTGCATTCAGTGTGCGCTTCCCCTTATCCGATTCCCCTAGACCGGTCAGAGCCAAAACTGCTTCCCAGTTAGGTGGTCTAGGAAATTTCTCCAGAATATACAAATGCTCCTCGGGAAAGCCATCGGGTATGGCCTCTTCTGTTTCCCCCTGATGTATTCTGCTCAAGTGATCAGCTACTCTATTCTCAGTTCCTCTTTTGTCTCTTACTTCCCAATCAAACTCCTGCAAGAGTAACACCAAACGGATTAATCTCGGCTTAGATTCTTTCTTAGCCAGCAAGTACTTAATCGCCGCGTGATCCGTGAACACTACCACCCTTGACCCAAGGAGATAGGGTCGGAATTTTTCAAACGCGTATACGACAGCTAACATTTCCTTCTCCGTGGTGTCATAATTTTTCTGAGCCTGATTCAGCGTCTTGGAAGCATAGAAGATCACACAACTTTTTCCATCAATTTTCTGTCCTAGGACAGCTCCCACAGCAAAATCGCTCGCATCACACATTATCTCGAAAGGATGGCTCCAGTCTGGTGCCCTGATAATTGGTGCCTGATACTAGCCTGTCCTTAAGCAACCTGGAACGCCCTTTCGCATCCTTCGTCAAAGACGAATTCCACATCATTATGTAACAACCGAGTGAGTGGTTGCGCGATTTTTTCAAAATCTTTGATAAACCTCCTATAGAACCCTGCATGGCCTAGGAAGCCTCTCACCTCTTTTTGGTTCGTAGGGTATGGTAATTTTGATATCACATCCACCTTTGCTTTGTCCACCTGAATACCCCTCTCAGAAACCACGGAGTGTATCATTAAGGCAAGAGGCAGGGAAAGAGGCCATCTCCCAGGTACCAACCTCTCTAAATGTCTTTAAATCTTTTGATTTGGAACGTTCGAGGGGTGGCTAACAAACCCACTCGTAACGTCATTAAAAGACTGATTGTAACTCATAATGTTGCTTTCCTGGCCATCATTGAACCTCTCACGACCCCGGACCCAGACTTCTACTCGCGTGCCTTGGGGCTGACTTTTGTCGGAAGCAACACCAATGGAAAAATATGGATCTTCTCGCACCGAGACTCGTTGTTTGAAATCGAAGCAGACACGGAGCAAGTTTTACATGGGAAACTCACGGTGGGATGGCTCCCACGACCTGCCTTCATCTCCATGATTTACGGCAAATGTACGAGGGAAGGCAGATTCCCACTTTGGGAGAAACTAAGGGAGTTGGTCGAACCTATGGAAGGGGTTCCATGGCTGGTAGGAGGAGACTTCAACACCATTCTTCACCCATCGGAAAGAGAAGGGAGTGAGACGAACAGACAACGAGAGATGATTGATCTGGCAGAGACCATTGAGGATTGTAGGCTTACTGACCCTGGATTCGACGGTCCGAGGTTCACCTGGGCTAAGAATAATCTATTTGAACGACTGGATCGCATGTTGGTAGGAGAAACCTGGTCTACCTACTTTGCAATATCTCGAGTCACCCATCTTCCCAGAATCTGCTCGGATCGCGGGCCGATCCTCATGAGATGCAAACTTTCCGATGAGCCTCGACGTTGGGGGAGCCACTTCCGCTTCCAGAATATGTGGATCAGACACCAGGGCTTCCAACAACTCGTCCGGGAATCTTGGAGTGAAGAGACAGAGGCTTCGGGACTTCTTCAACTAGTGACTAAATTGAAACGACTTAAAGCCGTTCTCAAGAGGTGGAACAGAGAATCATTTGGGAAACTGTTTTCCAATCTCCAAAGGGGAGAAGAAGGCATCGCGGAGGCTCAAGCGAAGTTCGAAGAAGATCCCTCTGGCTATAACCGAGCTCAACTAATAGGCTGATTGCGGAGTACATCCTTTTGCTCAAGATGGAAGAAGATTATTGGAAACAAAAAGCAGCGGTTAGATGGCTTGCGGAAGGGGACAGAAACACAAAGTTCTATCAGAGTTGGGTTAAACAAAAGAGGATCAGGTTGATTTCTTCCGGGAACTCCTCGCCCCCCCGGAGCTCCACCTCAATGAACCGGACCTCCAGTTAATCAAGAGACTCCCGGAAGCTACTGACCGAAACGCGCTTGTCGCCCCACCAGACCACAAGGAAGTTAAGGAGGCAGTGTTTAGCATCGCGGGCGATAGCACTCCTGGGCCAGACGGTTTTACGGCCATCTTCTTCCACACATGCTGGGATACGGTGGGTCAGGACGTCACCGAAGCAGTGGCTCAATTCTTCAATGGTGCATTTCTCCCACGGAGCGTCACAGCCACAACGATTGTGCTCATCCCCAAGAAACCGAACCCGGAAGCATGGTCAGATTATAGACCGATCAGCTTGTGCAATGTTACAAACAAGATTATCCCCAAGATCCTCACGGCTCGGTTGACCCCCCTCCTCCCGTTGATTATTGCACCTAACCAAAGTGGTTTTATCAAGGGTAGACTTCTTAGTGATAATGTCCTTTTGGCTCAAGAAATGTTCCATGAGCTGCCCCGAGGTAACCCCTCGCCAAACCTTGCACTTAAACTCGATATGGCGAAGGCCTACAATAGAGTGCAATGGCCGTTTCTCCTTAAGATTCTCGAACAGATGGGCTTTCCGAGTGGCTGGACTAGCATGAAAAATCGGTGCATCGGCTCTTGTTGGTTCTCGGTTTTGGTTAATGGCTCACCTTCCAGGTTCTTCAAAGCCACGAGGGGACTTAGACAAAGGGATCCCATCTCACAGGCCCTCTTTGTCATCGCGGCCGATTACCTCTCAAGATCCCTGGACAAGCTGATCCTCGGAGACAAGGATATGGTATTTAAATCATCGCGGATGAGCCCAGATGTAAGTCATTTAGCATATGCGGATGACATACTCATATTCACCCAGGCCGCCGACACCTCTCTCCAGCGGCTGAAATCCTGCCTTGATGAATACATGGCGGTCTCGGGTCAACAAATCAACCTCCAGAAGAGCAACTTCTACATTGCCGCAGGCTTCTCCGATTGGGCAGCAAGGATCCAGGCTTCCGGGGGATTTGCTCGGGGTTCCTTCCCCTTCCTTTACCTTGGTGTCCCTATATATCGAGGTATTAAGCGGTCCGACATGTTCTTATTTCTCCAAGATAAGATTGCAAAAAGAATTAGCGGCTGGGGCCACCGGCATCTCTCCTTCGGGGGTCGACTCACCTTGATCAAAAGTACTCTTGAAGCCATACCCATCCATGTATTCCAAGCAATCGAAACAATGGCTGGGGTGCTAAAACAACTTGAACAAATGTTGGTTAGATTCTTCTTGGGTTCATCGGCTGATCTCAAGAGAACCCACTGGATCAAATGGGATCAAGTTTGCCTTCCCACTGCGGAAGGCGGACTCGGGATCCGCAGACTTAAGGAGGTTCTCCAAGCTTTCAGCGCTAAATTGTGGTGGCGGCTTTGGGAAAAGAACTCATTGTGGGCTAACTATATGCTCCAGAAATATTGCTTCAAAGAGTCACCGCTCTCCCCTCGCCTCCCGAACAACGGCAGCCCGACATGGAGAAGGCTCGTACGGGCGTTGGCCAAAGCTCACCCATACGTCCGATGGATCCTAGGAGACGGCTCATGTCTTTTCTGGGATGATATTTGGCTGGAAGACACTCCTCTTCGGGACCTCAGCCTCGATGATAGGGGGTCGCCTCTAACCCAAGTGGCGGAATTCTGGGCGAATGGAAACTGGTGTGCGGACAAACTCCAGATCCACCACCACCAAGCTGGTTTGCCCCAGGGGATCATAGCGCAAATATTAAAAACCCCAATTCTCCAAGATGCTAAGGACATCCCAAGATGGACCCTCTCTCAAAGAGGAAATTTCACCATCACCTCGGCGTGCATCGAGACCGAAGGCTTGAAATCCAGGGGCTTAAGGATATCTAGCATAAGGGGATCACCAACTCAATGTCTATCTTCGTCTGGAGGCTGCTCTCCAACCGTGTGCCGGTTGATGCTAAGCTTCAGCGGAGGAAAATATCCTTAGCATCGAAATGTCTTTGCTGTGTGGACTCCCCAAATACGGAGACACTCTCACATTTATTCATTATTGGGGAAGGTGCGGTGGAAGTTTGGAGGAATTTTGATTCCTGGTTTGATGGACAAAACCATCCGCTTCGGCAGACAGATTCCATCCCGACGAGACTGGAGGTCTGGTATAACAGAGTGAAGCAAACGGCAAAAATGCATCTCGCAAGGATCCTCCCCTGCCTCATATTTTGGTTCTTATGGTCCGAGAGGAACAACTGCCGGCATAACGAGACTAGATTCCAAGGTAGGAATGTTATATGGAAGGTACAGATGCACATCCAGAACCTCATGACAAAGGGCATCCTCGGTGTCAAAAACTGGAGGGGATGTAATCCGAATGCGCTTTGTAGGGCGCGGGTGGAAGATAGGCGCACCCATATTCGGCCAAGGATAATTAAATGGATCATGCCGGTGCCTCCCTGGATCAAAATCAACTTTAAAGGCTCCTTCACTCCATCAACATGAAAAGTGGCGGGAGGGGGACTTGTTCGAGATGCCTTGGGAAGAATAGTCATAGCCTTTTGCCTCTCCCTCCGGGCTGCATCACCCCTTGACGCCGACATGCAGACAGTTGCTCATGGAATCGAACTAGCACAACAATTCAGCGCTAAAATCTGGATCGAAACGGACTCGGCCTACTCTATCACTCTTCTACAAGGAGGAGACATGGGGCCTGCGACGATTAGACATACCATGGCTCGTATCCGAAACTCGAGTAGAGGCCTTGATCTACAATTTTCCTTCATCCACAATGAGGGGAATAAACCAGTTGGGGAGCTGATGAAACAGGGCCTCATCTCCTCACGAAACGTAATGTTGTATGAGACCGATTGCCCCAGCCTTGTCCGGACTTTGGTAAGAATGGAACGTATCGGCGTCCCGAACCTGCGATGCGATCAGGACGAGACCGACTAAACTGTCCCCCATTCCCTCGAACCTTTAGGAATCTGGTAGACGTGGAAGTAGTGGCTTAAGATAACGTTTTGTATAGTCCCCTTGGCTCCGGTCCGGAGAGTAGTATTAGGTCCGGCACCCCTTGCCACCGGACCGCCTATTACTCTTCGTCTTTGTTTCCGTTCTCTCCATCGGTGCAGCCTTGAAATGTACCCTTGTGTTTGCTATATAGGGATGAGGGTCCCACGAAACCTCCACCGAAAAGGTGCTAAAAAAAAAAAAAAAAAAAAAAAAAAAAAAAAAAAACTAGCATATCTTAACTGACAACATACAGAGTTTCCAAAATCCAGGATCAAAATCTCAATACTACATCTCAAAATATGCAACAGCATACTAGCATATCAACTAGCATATCTTAAATGACAACATATCAACTAGTATAGTGTCAACACAACAGCATATAAACTAACATTCAAATATGTCAACTAGCACATGACAGCATAAAGAATTTCCAAAATCTAGAATCAAAATCTAAAAACTACATCTCAAAATATGCTGCACCAATACACCAACACCAACATCTCACACATCGTACCATGGACTCTCAACCCTATCCAAAACTCCTTCCTCCGGCCACAAACACCATAGCAGGGGCTTTTGACTATTTTGTATATCAACAAAAAGTATAGCTACATAGAATATTTAACAGGTAACATACACCATGTCAACAGATTTGCATTTATTTCAATAGAACATCAATTCAAATATCAACAAATTTGCATTTATATAAACAAGAAATGATCATCATAGCAACATAGAGTATACATGATATCACAATAAATTCTACATAGAATGTCAACAAATCTACATTTATGTCAACGGAGTATAATTCACTAACAAAGTATAAAAAAAGTCATGTTAATGAAAATCAAACCAAAATACCTTCAACATTCGTCGACGTCGACTCTGAATATGATGAAGAATCCATCAGATAACACCTTAGGCTTTGATTATGAACTGAACTCGAAGCTAAAGATGAGAAAGCAAAAAAAAAACTAATTAGGAACAAATTTGACTGGGCATCAACAAATAAAGCATAAAAACTCAATTAAAGTCGATAAAATCAACCTAAAAACTTCAGATTCAACCAAACTCCATCGAATTAGTCGTCTGTTGTTCGAAAATTCATCAATTTTCGGATGAACGACGATTTTGAATGCCAATTTTGAAAATTCATCAACCTGAAGAAGTCGCTTCAACCACCGCCAATTTTGAATGCCGATTCTCTTCGATCGGTGCTTCAGCCGATTCAACTACAATCGGCGCTTCAGTCGATTCTCTTCGATTTTGCTCTTCAATCATCATTGTAGATAGTTGTGTTTGAAGGTCTACGGTTTGACCAAAGGGCCCTAACTTTTCGACTTGTTTCACCGGAGACCCCTAACAAAAAAAAATTCCACCACCGGTATCTAACAAAATATATAATCACAAACCTTGTTTTTTCGGACCATAACACCCTCAGGGCTTGAAAGGGCAAAATTCGACCTTTTACGACGCAGTCCCTGCATCTCACCTGCTGCATGTACTGTGGATGACGCGAATCCTAATGGATGTGACAGAAACATCAAGTCTTTTGTCCTCTCTGTTCCTCAGAATGTATACGGATGCTTCCCCCTCCCTAAACTCTATCATGTACCTGCATTGTTATTTTGTAAATTAAACACTTGCTTTTTGTTTCTCTTTCCTATTTCCCTTCAATTCACTTTCACTCTATATAATTTGAGGTATCACTATTCTTTTCTAAATAAAACTTATACTAGTATAATTCAATAGAATTTTTCCAAAATATAGTATATATAATTGCCCAAGTAAAATATAATATGTATGTGCATTCCATGTTCAATAATAACGAGTAATATATGTAAAGAAGTATATCTCCAATTTTATAAATTTTTTATACTCTACTACACTTAATAAATCCCTTCTACAGATTTCAATAAAAAAAGTATTAGCCCAACTGATTAAATTATTATACCCAATTTATATTCCCCAAATAAGCCCAATATGGTCATCTTCTTCCCGACGCCTCCTTTCCCCAATTCACTGAACAAACCCAAATCTCCATTTCTGTCGGCATATCTATTCAAATCACCTTCTCACCTCAAGTCACCTTCGAATCTTCGAAGGTTCACCACCGTCACTCACTTCATCATAGGTTTTCTTCTTCCTCAGTTTTTTTTACGGAGGGGGCGACTATGGCTTTTTCCGGCCATCCCTAAGGAAAATTCGAAGCTCTTGGCCGCCGGGAAGGGCCGCCCCCTCCTGGATCCGCCACTGCCTCCAAAACGGAACCGAAGTTTTGCTGGAGCGTCCTCCTCCCGTTCGTCACGGTGCAAAAAGAGGCCGCCACCGCCACCGCCAACACCACCGTCTTCGTCACTATCACCTCTGGCATCACGAAGGAATGAAAGGAATGAAATCATTAGAGAGGGAGAGATAATATAGTATAAGAAAGATGAAAGAAAATAGGAGAATGAAAAAATAGACTCTATAATTTTTGACATCTCTTACACAACAAAGTAAGTAGGTGTGCAGAATAGGTGTGCAGAATAATGCAGGTTTGGTTCATAAAGAGACTAAATTGCCCTTCAGCCCATTTGGGCATTTTCGTCCGAAAAATGGCAAAAAACACAAGGTTTGTGATTATATATTTTGTTAGATACCTTTGATGAGATTTTTTTTTGTTAGGAGGTCTCCAGTGAAACAAGCCGAAAAGTTAGGGCCCTTTGGTGCAGTTCACTCTTCACTTTCGGGAGTCGACTTGGCTGTTGATGTTACTTGTTATCTTTTTGCTTCTGTTGGTTTGCGTTTAGTTGTGATATTTTGAGTTGATTTACGTAGATCTTGCTGCTGAGAGTTTATTTTAACAAGTATTATGTCGATCTCTGTTTTATTTTGATGTTGTGGTACTCGATCTGGGAATTTGGTGATAGATCTGTGGTTTATTGACTGATTGGAGGTTGTTGTTTAAATCTAAAGTGATGAAGTGTTTCTGTTGGGAGGAGTTTGTGTCGGACGCTTGGATCCGGAGTAGATTTAGCGTCTGAGGTTGGATCCGAAGTAAGAAAAAGAAGTTGTTAGATGGACTTGAGTTTTCTGCTTGTTTCCTGCTTTACTTCGTCTAGCATCTGTAGATCCGTTCAATTCTTCATTGTTATGCATCAATTTGATTTAGATTTAGTTTGCTCTGCTCTGATTTCGTTCATGTTGTTTTTCTTATGAGTTTTTTTTACGCAATTTGGTTGAAGAAGATGATGTCGCTGTTAGTTAGTACCCGAGTTAGTTATTCTGCCAGCTTTTCGTCCGTACCCTACTTTTTCAGTCATAGTCCCCACAGTTAGTTTGTTTCCTAGGTCTAGGTAATTAGAGTAGTTTTCTTAGATCTGGTGATTGAGCAGTTAATTTTCTTGCAACATTCTCTTGTTATTTCGCCTAAGTCTAGCTATTAGCGTAGGAGTTTTAAGATTCCCAAGTCAAGTTTAATTTGTTTCCTCAACCCAAGAAAAATGCATGGCAGCAGCCAACACCAAAAACAAGTCCAAATCCTTGAACATGATTATTACGCATCCTTCTTTGTGGGATCGATCCCTACTTCCCTATACTAGGTTTAGTAAAGTGGTTGAGGGTTTTTGAAAGAAGTGCTTTGTGTGTCCGACGACCAGGATTCCCTACGACCAACGAGTTCCTAGACCGCGTGATCTAGTGGATTTGCTGGACCAAGGGAACCTGTTTATTTCCTTCTGTGCGCACCGTGAACACATACTCGTACTTTCACTTAGCAAAGTGAATGAACATACAAAGAACTCAAAAATACAAAGAACTTAAAAGTAAGCGTAACCTAAAATGCTAACTATTCTCGACTAGTACTGGATAGAGCAGCAGCGCCATAGTGTAAGGCCGGCGTTGGTAGAGTGGCGATCTGGCTCAGGGGTGCGCAAATGGTTCAACAATCAAGTGCAGATCGACACTGGTTGTAACAGATCTGAAGATTATAGCAGATCTGAAAATTACACAGGAATGAAAAATTAATGAAAATGGGATCAGATTTGAAATAAATCTAGTGGAAATTAGAGAAATCTGAAAAACTACCATGAAATACGCCGGAGAACGAATTGGTGAGTATTTTGCAGCCAAGAAGGAGAGGACAGATAGTGAAACTGGTCCCCGGCGGCAGCAGCTTCACCTTGTCCCCGTCGCCGAATACTCCGAGGCATTTGCAGCACTCGCCGTCGGAGAGTGGGGCGGCGACGTGATTGAGAGGGGAGAGTGGAGGCGGCTGGTAGAGATTTTGGGGGGAGAAAATAAGTTATTTTTGAGATGGAATATTTTAGGGTCTGAAGATATCACTTTATATTCAACTAAAATGGGCTATTGAAATAAAAACCGCTCTTTTTATATTTTCCTTGTTAGAAAAATTAATTTTAACAACAAATATATTTACCAGCGGATAATACGTTGCTAATATGCGGCTAATACCAGCAGAACTGGAGTCCGCTAGTAAATTTCATTGCTAAAATGAGTCTTTTTTGTAGTGATATATACCTATAGGGATTTGATCAAGGCAGTATATATAATATTTATGTTATATTATTATTATTATTATTATTATTATTATTATTATTATTATTATTATTATTATATAACCCTTACTCCCTCCGTCCCGGCTAAGATGACACATTCCTTAGTCGGCACGGGATTTTAGGAGTAATTGGTTAATGTGTTTAATTGGAGAGAGAAAAGGTGGGTGGAAGTATTAAAATAGAGAGAGAAAGAAAGGTGAATATTTTAATAGGGGTGAGGAAAAGTGGTTGAGTGTATTAATTGGAGAGAGAAAGTTTCCAAAAAAGGAAATGTGTCATCTTAGTTGGGACAAACTAAAAAGGAAAACGTGTCATCTTAAGCGGGACGGAGGGAGTATTATATAGCATGTTGGATCCTTCATTTTCAGTGTCATCTACAAGTAATGTCTTTTGTCAAATTCACCAACAAGGTTTCAGAAATGAAGATAATGTTGCTCATGATTTTATAATTTGTTTTTGATTTGACTGTCAAAATTTTATAAATTATAATATTAGAATGACTGTATGAAGTTTAATTGTTTAATACTTTTTTAAGTAGTTGAACAATAGAATTATTTTTTTAATATTCTATGTATAATATATTATTTTTCTGGTATAATAAACGTATGTCGTATCGAAGTTCGATATACCGCAAAAGTACGGTATATCGAAAACACGGTATGGTAACGGTATAAAAAACTACCATACCGAATTTCCGGCATACCGAACTTCGGTATACCGAAAAATTCGGTACGGTATCGGTATGGAGTTTTGTCATACCGTAACTTTCGGTACGGTATACGGTATGCCACTCAAAGTACGGTAAACAGTACCGAACCACCCCTAGTACAAAGTACTAATAAAATAAGTATAATCTGTAGTGTACTCTCTATCTAATTAAATTAATCCACAAACTAGAAAATAAAATTAAAATTTTATTAAAATAAATAAAGAGTATTATTCCCTCCGTCCACAAAAGTTAGATGAGTTTTATCATTTTGGATAGTCCACTAAAATTAGACTAATTTATAGATATAGAAAATTTTAAATATTTTATATTACTAATAATATAGATCCCACAATCCACTGATGCTATTTCTATCTTACTTTTTTCCGTCTCGTATTTCATCAACTGCACATTAAAATCCGTGTTATACAATACTATATTTAATTTTTGTAGACAAAGATAGTAGTATAATTTTATTTAAAGAGATGTATCTAAAAACAAATTATTGTGTGCCCGGCAAGTGTCATGAAGTTAAGACTTTATTCTCCTTTTTTTTCAATTTCAATTTCAATTTCAATTTCAGATGCTATGTGTTATATTAAAAAAATTCAATATCCATGATTTAATATGTTTCATATGTAGATATATTTTCAAACCCATCGGTGCTTTCGCCTTTCACTATATATTATGAGTTCCATACTAATTGGTTCTATGGATCCCTCTCTTTAATCTTCGAGGAGGTATTATAGAGAATTACAAAACTACTCAACATAAAATGAATATATATAAAAATCTACTAAAGATAAGCATAAAGGAAAAAAAGCTAAATATAAAAAACCCTAAATATAAGAATGGAAAATTCTCTTAGGAAAATTGCGGAAAACCTCAAATCGACTCCGCTTTCACGACTGCCAGAATGGGGAAAAGCCCCATGTCTCGAACACGGCTTTAAAGCAAAAACTGAACTATGCGTACGCGTTCGTGAAATTAGTGACTAAAGACACATTCTTGAATGTCGGGGCTAAAGCCACGCTCTTCAAACTCGGTTTTAAATTTGAGTTTCAGCTTCACAGGACTACCGAATCCAGAAATTTTAAAAAGGCTCCCATTTTAGGAGCCTATATCTATATTCTCCTAAAGGAAAGGAAAAATCTGTATATACACATTATCTTACAAATACGAAATCATCACCTAAATAAATACACTACACACATATCTTACAAATACGAAACGTCAACAAATCGACACGTGATGATTGTTGAAAGGAAAACTAAAATGTCAACAATCATCACCTAAATAAATACACACATATCTTACAAATATGAAATCAGTCTTAAGTTGGAGTAGTTTATATGAGGAATAGATTTCTCACCAAATCATTTAAACAGATCCTTCACGACTCATGTCCAACAGCATCTTCCATCTCAGCATCACTCATATCTTGCTCTTCATCTTCGTAGTCATCGTCATCTCCTTCTCCTTCTCCTCCCCCTCCTCCTAAAAGCCACTCCTCAAACTCGTCCACATCGTCATAGTCCTGCAAATGAGCATCCTCCATGTTATCCCACTGTTCTGTCCCTAGTTCCTCACCCTGTGTAGTAACGTGTATATACGGCCTGCTTCTTGCCAGAGCCTCAACGGCATCCCTGTTCATGGATCCTGTCACCCCCAACCATCTCAATCTAGGGAAATACGGCTTCTTTAACCACCGGAATGCAAGTTGAGTGATGCCCCCGCAGTTATAGATATCCAACAACCTCAAGCTACTTCCACACCAAGTGTTCTCATCAACCTGCATCGAGGCTAGTGCCATGACAGAAGTGTCACCAATGAGGGGGCATTGTCTCATCCGCAGCTCGGATATTAGGATGCGGCTTCTTGCTAGTAACAGGACAGCAGCGTCAGAGATATTTGGAAGATTTGATAGATCCAATTCTCTTAATTCTGGGTTAGACTTCCCATCAAAAAGGGAAGAGATGCATCTGTCAGTGAGTCTCTTGCATCCTCTCACAGACAACGAAACCAGGTGATTCATCACACCTTTGCTTAAGTAGGATAAACCTGCATCAGTTAAATCACAGCCGTCGAGAAGTAGAGTCTTCAACTTGGGAAGCATACTGATAGCTCGAAGAGCTTCATCTCCAAGGTTTCTACAATCTCGCAAGTCGAGAGTGGAGAGATCTGCATTGGATGCCAAACGTGTGACGGCCAAGTTCGTTAAGAGATTACACCACCGTAGGCTAACGTGTGTCATAGAACATGACGTTGCAGCTATGTCATGAAAGACCAGGTCAGTAAGATGAGTACCATGGAACACCCTGAGAACATATAATTTGGAGCATGAATGCAGAAGTGTTTTATAACCTGTATCCGTCACTTGGCAAAAGCCACCAAGACAAATGCTTTCCATGGCCGAACATTTATCAGCCATAAGAAGGATACCGAGATCATTGACTCGCTTGAAGAATGTAGGAGCAATCTCTTGACTTCTCACCAAACAGAGGTGCTTCAGCTTACCATGTGCATTAATTTGTTGAAGGCCGTTGTTAGTGAGATCAAATGCCATTCTCGGTTCCATTATGGGTATATCTCGAAGATCTAGATGAGTCAAGGAGACGAGGCACTTAGATATTGTGCTCACCATGGTGTCAGTAATATAGTCCACAGAAAGGCATAACTTCTGTAAATTAGGCAATACAGATGGCCATGGATGCGACGATGTCTGATGGAGTCCCACAGCAGGGTTAAGCAGTTCCGTCATCATTACTGAGGAAATATACTCGATCTCAAGAGAAATGAGTTTTGGCGAGGCCAGAGCCCACACACGAGCAAAACTATGGCGCAGAAATACGGAGACATCAAACATCAGGATCAATGTCTACAAAAGCAATATATCAAGGTCAGAATATCAGCATACCCGACGAACAGATATGTACAAAAACAACCACACAAAAAACAGCAAGCCAGTTGAGCCTGGATGCATAATTCACGTTAATTAGGGTTTCCAGTCAGTTTATCATCATATTCGACAGCTGCTTCGGAAATCTAGAAGTTTACCAAGGTAACTATAGATTACAAATAAATGAACCATAGATCACCTATAAGATTAGCTCTACATAACAGCTCGGGAAGCAATAAATGCTATAATAAGTTCCCCAGTCAACGACAGAAAGAAACCATTAAGAGTGCATTAAACATCATGCTATGTTTTGCATATGCACATCAAGGAGACAGAAGCTACTTCGGATGATTCCACATAAACATCTAAACATAATCTAATGAAACTAAGATGAATCTATTTGCAGTTACAAAATAAAAATTTAACTTAACCAACAACAACACAAAATTCATCAAAACCAAAACCATTATATATCCATACCATTTTCCCACAATTATCCCGATCAAATCAATAACAATATATACCCTTACTTCCAATTGAGTGCAACCACTAAGCATTTCCTCTAGATGCAATACATCAACTGATCTTCCCCTCTTCTCTGCCACGGAACTTAAATACAGAAACCTGAAATTTACATTAATTCAGACACAATGCAGCTTTCAATCCAACAAATATGAAAAAATCCCAAAAAAGAATTTCAAACAAATTTCACAAACGAAACAAATTTCGTCCAAACTATGGTCGGCAATTACAAACCTAAGATCCTTGCAAGTGCGCCCTAGCTCGGATAAAAGCCTGCCGCTGAAATCCGCGCAATTCCGGAGGCAGAGCTCCTGCAGCGAAGGGTGGAGGAGAGAATCCAAAGACGAATCATCGAGGCGAGTGCAGTCCACCTTCAAGCTACGCAAGTAGGGGTTGCAGTGCGGAAGCAGCGGCCTCAATAAATCAATTGAAGGCGCAATATCCTGAAAAAAAATCCCTAAATTGGTTTCAGCAAAAGTCAATGCCCGAATTGAAAACAAATCTAGTCACAGCTCACAGGCAGATGGAAATTGGGGAGGAATGAGAGTATTTCGGCAGCGCAGGAGCGGCAGGCCGTACACGTGGAGGCCAGTGAGAGGATGGAGGGGATGTCGAGCTTTGTCATGATCGTTGCTATTAGGGCTGAAGGGAGATGATCCAGGCCCAGAATTCCCGTGCGCGCTGAGCCAGGCGGAGCTGCCATTTCTCTCTATCTCTCTCTGCAGACGAAATGAGAGGCGTGGGGTCATGTTTTGTGCACTTTTTCACGGAAGTTTTTGTATTGAAATCGCTTGCTACCTACCCCTTCCTTGCATAAAAATAAGTGCAATTTTCTTTTTTTTTCGCTCTATAAAAATATATTTATTCTATTTTTTGAAAACTTATATCAAATTAAATAGACAAATACACTCCTCAAGAGCTAAGAATAGAACAGTAAAAATCAGGATTGAATTTGGGATTTATAAAATTTTTTAACTGAAAATATGATTTTGTAAAATGTTGAGTCTAAAAGTTGCAAATTGCATTTCTTGGTTATAATTTTTATGTTTCACTCAATTTGGAAATGAATGACATTTGAATGAAAAAAAAGTAACGCCCACAAACAACAAAAAAAAATGAGTAGTAATAAATAGAATATTGATCAAACAAGATTAATAAAGCAAATCCTAATTCAGCCAAAAAACAAAATTAACTGACAAAATCCGATTATTCTTGAGTAGAGATTCCATACAAACAATTTAAACCATCATTGCTTGTAAGTTCCAAGCTCTTCTTACAAGGCCTGAACCAAGAACATGGCCAAGAATGATATAATTTCTGCATAAATGCAATTCTAAGCCATCGGGGGCATGTCAGACTAACCCATGGCTCCAGTGGCGGACCTATTCCCCCAAACATTTTGTGTATTAGGGTTCGTTTGGTTGCACTGACAGTGTTATATATGACAGCTTCATTGTGTATGATTTTACATGATAGTGTGCTGATATATGTATTTTACTTCGGTGTTTGGTTGCACCAACAGCAACGCCATGATAAATTATATGATGTTTGATTTGGAATGAAGAAATTACCGATAGTTAGATACATTGACAAATATAACCTTCTAAAAATAATGTAGTGACCTTTTTGTCCTTGCAAACCCTATTTCATTTTTTGCAGAATTAAAACACCCGCCTACATTGAATTTGCGCGCCTCTCCCATATTCCAATTCACCAATTGCAGCTGCTCTGCGTCGGGCAAAATTACCGGACGTACGCCGTTTCATCGTGACCTACACAGGTACGTTTTGTGTTGTTCTCCTTCCCGGATCACTCACTTCGGATTGTTGGAATTGGAATGAATCAGTGTAGGGTGTTTATGCTAGACATGGGTGAAATCGATGTATAGCTTACGATTTGGGAATTCATAATGCAATCGACAATAGAGTGGTAGTATAGTCCTAAATTTCATTTGTCTACGTTTAATAATGTTTTCATTAATGTGTTTCCTTAATTAGTGTCCTAAATGGTAGAATAGAAATGTTTTCAGTTCATTCACCAAGCTGAATATTTGTTCTTTGATTGATTATGCGTTTATTAATGTGTTTTCTGATTTAGGTTCCTAAAATCTTGAATTAAAATATTTTCAGTTCATTCACCAAACTGAATATGTGTTGTTTGATTGATTATTCGGTGCAGTATTCAACATTCCTCAAAAAGGATTCCATTTGTGTTCAATGGCATCCCAACAATGGGAGGTAGTGACGACGATGGTGTCCCTATACCAGATGGTAAGATTAGTTTACATCAGTTATATATGGTTCCTTTTATGGGCTGACTTTTGGTTGCAGGAAGCAAGGGCGTGGGCAGGTGCAAGTCCATGAAATCGGATCGTTCGAGGCGCAACTGGTCAGTTCGCGAGGAAGAGATCCTCATGGCAACATTGAAGTGGTTGAATGCGAATGGATGGAAGGCCGACAATGGATATCGGGCTGGGTATCTGACTCGTATTAGGGAGGCGATCAAGCTTGAATTCCCAAATACTGATATCTAACCTCCCCCCACATCTATTCGAAGATAACTACTTGGAAGCGAAACTATAACTCGCTCATGAACATGCTTAAACTTAGTGGTATTGGCTTTAGTTCGGATTACAAGATAGAATGTGACGATGAGCAGTGGGCACACATCGTTAAGGTTGGTGATAGTTTATTTTCCTTAGATATGCATCCCTCTTAAGCTGGAAATTAGCTATGTTGTTCCTTAAATGCAATTTATAGTTGATTGGCATTTGATAATTATATAATTGTTGTAATTACTACTTTGTACAAAAAGACTCACACGCAAGGTACATGAGGAACAAATCTTGGCCTCTAATAGAAGATTGGAAAGCGGTATTCGGTAAGGATCGTCCCGAGGGTGAGCGTGGTGTAGATACTGGGAAGGCAGTTGAAAAAATCTACGAAAATAAAGATGAATCTTCTGACTACGCTGATACATCCCATCCCTTGACATTCGAAGAGCTATTCCCCGACGAAGTCTTCCCACCTGGTGTTCTCCCAGAGATGATGGACGACAACTAGTCCGTTACTGAGGGGGCTGGTGCTGTGGCTGGTGTAGGTTCGGGGTCAGGGGCTGGTGATGTTTCAGGGTCGGGGGCAGCTGCTGTTTCTGAAGGGGTTGGCAGCGGAAGCGCTCACATAAATCAATTACATAATAATTCTGATCTATTTAACAGATTATTTAGATAAATTCTATTCGCGTAATTATCACATGTATCATGCTCATAACTCAAATAAAACATGCTTTAAATTAATTGAAACCTAAAACATGTTTTTCAAGCGCCTTCTCCACGTGAAGATCTTTAGTACAAAACCATGGATCTTCTGTCTGGTTCCCGGACTGTAAACGATATCAGGGTGGGTTGATCTCACCAAAGTGTACTAGGACTTAAATAAAGAAGACAGAAATCCTTTCCCACGTAGGAGAAGAAAAATCGTCCCTCTTCTATGTAGAGAGGGGGACGAAAATTTTGGAAGAAAACAAGTGTGTTTTCTGTCTCCTTTATTCTCCTATTTATAATAAGTCACATATTGGGCCCAGACAGGGATCTATGGAAGGCTTTGGATATGGACTCCTCCAATTATCTTTTTACTAATTAAATTAAACCCAATTTAATATAAGCTTATAATTGGAATATTACGAGCAGCCACTACAGAAGTAATATTGCACTCCCCATCCAAATCCGAAATTATAAGTACTTCGGGTTTCCATTACTTGATATTTATTTCCCGCGCTTAAGATAGAAACATCCATTAATTAATTATCGTCGGCTATGGACTTAATTAATTAATATCTTATTTATTCCAAGAGAGGACTCAGTAAGAAAAACTTATTTATTATTCATAGAGTAATTAAACTCCAACTAGCTAGGTTCCGAATAATAAAACCTTATTTCAAGTTTCTCTTGAGGATGTTATCAAACGAGACTCACCTCGCGCACGATTCAACATAATAGCAATCCTAGCACCGCTAGATATTAATCACCACTACCCAATATACCAGGTGAAAGGTTGCAGGTTTTCTCTCGGTCAACGTATGTAATTGGGAGTGTATCCAACTGATCGTAAAGAGATTCCTGACCCACTGAGTCGTTGATACAACAACCGGGACCTGATTTCAAACAAGTTTCCTCAACCCACTTCTACTGATTAGTATAGTGGAGGTAAGGGTTGAATCCCACAAGGATGGACACGTTCGGATAACTGCGGTGACTTTCCTGGGTGTTTTTGGTTAGCTACCACGCTTGGGTTGAGAATTTACCTAGGCAAGAAATAAAGATGGTACTCTACTGAATAGTTGGCGTGAAAATAACAGGCATGTGGTTGTGTTCGTGAAAATAGGGGACAAAGTGTCTCAGAGGTATACGAAAAGTAGACAGTTACTAAGAGGGGAAATTTAGACAACAAGGTATATCTGGTGGCTGGTTGATTTTCTGACAAGTCTGGAAGGTACAACTGAAAAGTAGGGAACAAAAGTAAAAGTAACTTAAAAGTAAAGTGGTCCAAACTAAAGTTGATTTTGACGTTTTCTTCTTCACCAAGTATTAACAGAAATCATATGAACACAAACACCATAACTAAACTCAAATTCATAACTTCAAACTCAAGATCCATAGATTAAAATGCTCAAACTTAAAATGAACGGTGAAACTGCAGTTTACCTCTACTGACTAACATGCAAGGTGGTGATTATAATGCAGAACGAAATACTCATGCACGAAAATTAGACTAAAACATAACTACAACCTCAGATCAACAACTCCAGATAAGACAACGCTTAGAAGTTAAAAGCAACGACTAGATCTAACTTTCCTAGGCAGAATGAAGCAAACTCGAACCAAAGGGACATTCGGAATAGAAATTTCATAACTAAAACGTTTGGATCTTCACCAAGTACTTCAAAAGGCAACAAAGATAAATGTTTGCACAGATCCAACGAAGAAAGCAAGTAAAGATTAAACTAGAAAGCGAGTAACGATTGTTTTTGCCACTCCGGGCGGTGAAACTGCTATACTACTACGACGAACTGGCTGGAACGGTGGGATGATGACTACTCCGGTAGACTCTTGGACGTCAAGTGATCATAGCTGTGGCGAGGAACGAGAGATTGGATAATGCTGAAGGACTGATCTTCTAGAGAGAATTCTACTAAGTGTGTATGAGAACCGAGAACTTGGAACTCCCAACCGAACTCCTCTTTTTTCTCTCTCCAAGTGGCTTCTTTTATAGGGAGGCTTGCCCTTGCTTTTAGGGTAGACTTCCTTCACGTTTTGACTTTTTTGCCCTTGTTAATGATCATCCCACCTATCCTTCTTCTTGCCACAATCGTTGATAAGGATCCATGTATTTTATGATCCATTTCCCAAGGATTACCCATTTATGATGCTTGATCTAACTATTTTTGTGATGCTATTTTCAATTTATCAACACAAGACAAAAGATAATAGATGATCCAACCAACAAAAATTGAATCTAAACAAGAAAGGATGGAAGATTAGGAATGGAAAGCATGTGTATAATGATGAGATAAAAGAGCTACAACCATAGGACCTTAACCAAAAAGATGGAGACAACCCTAGGCAACTTTCAATAGCTCTATCACCCCTTGGCTTCACTACTCAATGGATACACCCCATTGATGCATACCTCTACTTGAATCAATCTATGGAATTGAAACAAGCAACCTTCAAGAAAGGAATTGGATACATTCCTCAAAGAGGAAAAACTCACTAGGGAGATAACTTCAATCACAATCTTATCTCAATCTAGAATGAAAAATGACACCAAAAAGTATTTATACTAAGGACCCAAAATGTGGAAAAAGGCCCTCAAAAACTAAGTTTCGGGTGATTCACCCGGTCGGGTGAATTGCAGGGTGAAAAACACCCGCCCGGGTGTTCTCTCTGGACTCCCTCGCCGGTTCTGCGCGACTTCTGTAAAACCACCATAACTCCCTCATTCGGACTCCGATTGAGATGTGCAAGATACCCACGCGAATCTGTTTCCAAGACGAAGACGATGGTGGTAGTTTCATAGCTTTCGGATATCATCTTGATAGGACGGTTTCTGGTTGAATCCAGCTGTAGTTGAAATCCTTGACGCACGGCTTCCATGTTCGTATCATCCTCCCCTTCTTGGAAAGGATTTGTCCTCAAATCCAAGCCTTCTCTATTCCTCGCATCCTCGGG
>NC_062970.1:21983923-22015592 GCF_023119035.1 Salvia hispanica | reverse complement strand
AGACCTAGACTCAAGAAAAACTAAGAAATATAAGAAAATCACACAAACACGCAAAACACATATATACATGAGCTAGTTTCAATTTTAGGCATCTGTCCCCACAAGATTAAGGTCATTCCAATAGTTTGCACTCCTCCAAATAGGCCCTTTCCCTTCCTTTTCACTTTCTGACTCGAACGGGAATGGATCTTCCGTTCTCAATCCTGATCTAGTAGTGATGGTAAATGTAGATTGCTTGATTCGCCACTCGTACTGGCCACTCCCTGCTCCAGATGAACTTGCCCAACTTCCAGATTGGAAGCCCGCTTTCATAAACTGTCAGGGAGAAAGAAAATAACAAAAATTAGAATATTTACAACAAATCCTTAATAACAGCAAACGCCATCCTTCCTCGGCAACGGCTACCATTTGAAGCTACGCGTGGATGTGACAGTACAAGTGTGGTGTGTGTGCAGTGTTGCGATATTCAAATAAGGCAGGTTCCCCAGATCCAGCAAGTCCACTAGATCACTTGGTCTAGGAACTCGTAGGTTGTGCGGAATCCCGGTCGTCGGACACACAAGTACTTCCCCGCTTCAAAAACCCTCAACCACTTTATAAACCTAGTATAGGGAAGTAGGGATCGATCCCACAGAGATGGATGCGTAAGAATCGTAATCAAGGATTTGGGAGTATTTTTGGTGTTGGCTGCTGCCACGCATTTTCTTGGTTAAGCTCCGAACACTCAATCAACCACAGATCTGTCACCCAATTCCACATCACACACCTCAATAACGAAATAAACAGAGATCGACATAGCAATTTAAGAATTACGCTAACAGTAGAGAGATCTAAGCGAAAGTAACTTGAAATTAAACAGCTAAACTCAGATCCATGAGCGATAAGCAGTTAAACATCATCAACATCAAAATCGACTCCCAAAAGTGAAGTTCGACGGTGGAAACTAGCAAAAATAGCTGAAATTAAAACAAATGTATCTTCGCCCTCACTGGGACGGTGTTACCAAACTCGAGATCTTTAGAAAGTACCCCCCCTATCACGATTATCCCCCAGAATGTTTCCCAAGTGTGTGTAAAATGTATGAGCTAAGAAGAGTGAAAAACTATATCCATTACGCTGCATGCTCCTCTCTATTTATAGGCGCTTTAGTGGGTCCAGCGAGGTATTGATAATGACTTTGTTGCCCTCATCTGTAGACTCCCCCGTCACGCCAATTTTTTTCCTTTTAAATCCTGCTCATTTCGTCCTTTTCTCTCGCTAGACCATCTCCTTCCTTACTTCCTTGATCTAGCGATTTTCTTCACACACCTGGCTTAGGAAACGTGTTAGACCTAGCAATTTATAACATTTTTTTGCACATTACCGATGCATGAAATTAACCTTATCATATTGTTTTAAACATATTTTTCATAAGTGTCAACACTTGATATAGTTTCTTTACCGTTGTCCAAATAATTGTGTTTGTCTTGATTCTATTTCAAATATGTTTAATTTTATGTCTTTAGGTGTAAAATGTATTGAGGAGCATATATAATTCACTTATTATTATATAGTACTCCCTCCGTCCCAGAGAAGTTGGCACACTTTCCTTTTTAGTTTGTCCCACAAAAGATGTCACAATTCCCTTTTTGGAAAAAGTTCTCTCACATGAATATAAAAATTATATTTTCTCTCTCCATTTAACACACAAAACAAAACCTCCTAAAATCCCGTGCCATTTTCAAAGTATGCCAACTTCTCTGGGACGGAGGGAGTATATTTTTCTATTTTTAAATATTTATAGTTATATTATTTCTTATTATAGTTAACCAATTAACGATTTAAAGCCATATGACGAAAAAATATTCCGTTGTACATCGCACGGGTTTAAATCTAGTCGTTGAATAAAGTCACAGTTATTTTCCTAGGTTTCCTAGTTTGTCTCGTGTTTTGTTGAGCTGTATTTGGCCAGTTTGGGTGGCAAAAATTAGTTTAGTCATTACAGCACTTTTTGAAATAGTATTTTTTATGGGTCACAGTGATATAAGTTGTAAATAAACTGAAATATATGAATAATGAGTTGAGGATAACTTGTCATAATTGAAAATACTTATATTTTTTGGGACGAATAAAAATGAAAAATGCACATATTTTTGTGGTACACAGGAGTATAAAAATATGACTTCGAAATTAAAAAAAAAAAAAACAATCTATTAAATCCTAGACAGAAAAATGTCAATAAATTAATGAGTTTGATTTAAACATACGAGCCCATGATAGTTTCAAGATTAATATTTTTATCCTGTTGGTATCTTATTTTAATTAATGAGTTTGATTTAAATATACGAGCCCATGATAGTTTCAAGATTAATTTTTTTATCTATTTGGTATCTTATTTTAATTAAGTGAATTAATTCGATGCAAGATTCAAAATAAAATACTATGAATTAGTTAAATTTATTCGATGAATATATAAAATATTCACCCAAAATTTTTCAGAATTTATTTTAAACATTTAACTTTCACTATTTATTTAGTTATCATATTTTTGTCTGATTAAATATACTACTCCCTCCGTCCCACAAAAGATGTCACACTTTCTTTTTTAATTTGTCTCATAAAAGATGTCACATTTCCCTTTTTGGAAACAGTTCTCTCTTACGTGAATATAAAAATTATATTTTCCCTCTCCATTTAACGCACAAAACAAAACCTCCTAAAATACCATGTTGTTCCACAAGTATGACATCTTTTGTGGAACGGAGGGAGTACTAAACAGCTCCTAAAATTTGCGTCATCTATGAAATTGAAGTATGTCATCGATACGGATAGAATTTTAAACATGACATTTTGATATGTTAAAAGAAAAGGGAAAGAGCAAAAAATAATTTAAAAATCCAGATTCGTAGAACCAGAAAATTGAGCTTACCAACCAACCCCAGAAATAAATAAAGTAATAAATCGATATTTAACCTATTTCAATTTTTAGGGAAGCCCAACCACAGCGAAAAGGTCAAACTATCGATGCGATGTACTCAAAGACTTTGCCATTTATTAATTTCAAAACCTAATGTAATCACAACATCTAATTATTAAGTTATTAAAAAAATAATAAAGTTAGTGCTGTAGAAATCAGCAATGATATGTGCTTAATATAAATATCTATGAGGTCTCCCGATGCTGTCATTGTTGTCCACTACTTTTATTCGTTGCAAAGGTTTGTGTGTGAGATTTGTGTGTGAGAGAGATGGAGAACTGGAAGAACTTGATGCATGTATTTGTGACGATATTTCTGTCGAATTTTGCATCGTTGCTAGTAAATCCAACTATTGCAGACGTTACCATGGAAGCTGTGTGCCCCGGAAAAGATGAATGTTCACTCTCCATTTATCTCTCCGGCTTCCAACAGGCTGTATGTCTCTCTCTTTTTCTTTTTTTATTATCAATGAATAGAAATTTAAAAGTTACGATATGGTAGATTCAAACCTGAAATCCATAGTTTTACATTAATTACTTTATTACTAGGTCAACACATATACATATGCATCTCTTTCTCTGAATGTGTGTGTGAGTTAATAAGATAGGAAGATTATGAGAAAGAAAATATTACTATCACTTTATCGGTAATGTCCAGTTATAGTTTGTTAGGAAAATTATTGCATGCATTGAAGAACACATAAGGAGTTGATTGATATAATTTTCAGTCACAAACATGTTTCATTGGGGTAATATAATTTATCATGTTAAACGTTATCTGAATGATTTTAATGGTAGAGACCTTTTTTCTTGTTAGTTCCTCTCCAAATAATTAATCCCTTACAGTGGCGGACACAGAAATATTTATCAATATGGACTGGAATTTCTAAATTTTATTTTAGAGTATACATTTGAGTACTGTAGATAATTTGTAGGGACTTTTACACTATAATTTACATCAAATTTGAATAAATTTTAAAAACAATTAATAAAAAAAAGTAAAAAAAAAAATTCATTGAGGGCTTAAGCCCCGTCCCCACTATACTTGGGTCCGCCCATGATCCCTTATCAGAGAAGATGACTCTTTCCTAGGAGTATGAGATTTTAGACACTCTTATTTTAAAGAGTTTAAATAAAAAGAGAAAATGTTAATAATATTTTAAATTAAAAACATAGATCAAAGTAAACTATAAAAAGGTTATTGGATATTTTAAATTAAAAAGATAAATCAAATAAACTATAAAAAGCTTATTGAATATTTAAAACTAGAAGAGCCGAATAAAATAATATAGATATAAAAGTAGTTGAATATTTTAACTATTTTAATTTCTAAATAAATAATGGATCATTTTTATCGGGACAAAAATAAAATAAATCGTGTTTAGTGGGACGAAGGAAATAATATTAAGATGTTTTAATAGAAAAAAGTTAAAGAGTATTTATATAGGATTATAATCAAAACTGAACCATATCTTGCAAAACACATTTATGTCCTTCTCAGATATAAGAATGTTATATTTACTTTGATTTTTGTTTATTTTATAAATTTTGAATTGAAAAATATGGAAGTTAATTTTAAATCATTTAAAATAATTCTTTCTAAAATGACTTACTCCCTCCGTCCACAAAAGCAATTTGTGTATGACACATGTTTTAATATAGAATTAGTAAAATAAGGGAGAGAAGGGAAAAAAGTAAGATAGAAGGAGAAAAAGTATGTGAGAAATAGTGTTAGTGGAATGATGTGTAGAGCTATTATTTGTTGAAAACTTTCCATAAATAAATGTGCTCTATTTTTTATGGACGGCCAAAAATAGTAATTATGCTCTATTTTTTGTGGACGGAGTGAGTATTTTAAAAAAATCTCCATATTAAAAAAAAACCTCTATGTTTTTATTCTTTATTTGGCAATAAGATTGAGTTTTGTATTTATAATCACCCTATATACACTTAAATATATTACTCCCTCCGTCCCTGAAAATTTGTCATCTAATTCCTTTTTTTTCCGTCCCTAAAAATTGGTCACCTTTCACTTTTACCATTTGGGAAATTGGTCTCTAAAATCATGAACTTTTTCAAAAATTTGGTATTTCCCATTAACTTTGAAATTGGTATATAATATCATGAACTTTGCATTTTGTTTGGTATTTTCCCAAACTCACCCAAATATGATATTTTCGTCAAAATCTTATTTATCGTAAGCAACCGTGATATGTTTTATAATATTTTAAACCATTTTTTAAGTTCATAACATATAGGATAAAAAGTCACGTTGAAAACCATGTAAATTTAATTGTGTCAAGTATGATTAAAAAGCCTCGTAAGTTAGTCAAATATAGTAATAAACATGCCGTGGGAAATACCAAACAAAATGTAAAGTTTGTGATATTATATACCAATTTCAAAGTTCATGGAAAATACCAAATTTTTGGCAAAGTTCATGGTTTTAGAGACCAATTTCTCTTACCATTTTTAATAGTGGACCTCATATTCCACTAATAATTCTCACTCACATTTTATTGTAAAACTAATATATAAAAGTAGAACCCACATGCCACTAACTTTTTCAACCCACTTTCTATTACTTTTTTTATTAAAACCAGTGCAGGGTCAAATAGTGACAAATTATGGGGGACGGAGGGAGTAATAAAATAAAATACTCCCTCCGTCCCAATAAATATGAAACGTTTGCTTTTCGGCACAAGATTTTATGTAGTGTTGTTTTGTGAGTAAAAGAAGAGAGAGTAAAGTAAGAGAGAGGGAAAAGTAGAGATAAAATTATTTCTATTTTAAGAAACGTTTCATTTTTAATGGGACAACTCAAAAAGGAAAACGTTTCATTTATAGTGGGACAGAGGGAGTACTAGATTAGTTACATGATAATAGTTATAATATTTAAATAGAAATGATTGGCGTAATTTGTATAGTTTGCTTAATAATTAAAGTCCAATTGCCGACAAATATGTACTCCCTCCATCTCAAGATATTAGACCCTTATTTCTTTTTGGGGTGTCCCAATATATTTGAGTCATTTTTATTTATGGTAAAAATACTACCAACTCCACTTACACTACTAAACAACATCTCCTAAATTCATGTGCTCAAAAGAAAGGGCTCTAATATCTTGAGACGGAGGGAGTATCTTATATTCCACTAAGTTTCGAACGTGAATTTGAATTCAGGGAAATTTTGTAACCCCAAACTGTATTTTATATTCCACTTACATCAAACTCGATTTATAACACCACAATTGGTTATTATAAATATTAATTACACTGTACTATGGCTCCACTTGCTTGGTTTTCTATTTTGGATCGAGCTTCAATTTGCTAGTTAGCGTAACACTGAAATGAACATGGTTTTCATGTTGGGATGAAGTGGGATTCAAAATTTCGTAATTAATACCATAATTATATTAATTAAGAATTAAATTTTACTAGGTTCGACTATCTCGGTTTTCTAGTTTGGATCAAGTTCCAAGTCAAATTTGATTATACATATGTTGTTTTCGTTCATTTAAGAAACTATGCAAAAAATTTAATTGATCAAAAGAAAATCCAATATGATGCTAAAGATGTAAAACACAAATAAATGCAGATTGCAGGATTGGCGTCTGTGGTTATGATGCCATTGATTGGGAATTTATCCGACACATACGGTCGAAAACTTTTGCTCACAATCCCTTTAACCCTCGCAATCATCCCTTTTGGTACATATACTTTTTCTATTCCGATCATTAAAATAAGAATTGAGAACTTTATTAGTTCGTTGATTCGTTAATATCAGTTCACCGATTGCTGATACTGAAAGTCGGCAGCTGATCATATGTTTTGTGATTTTAACTGATACTACTATTAGTGAATCAACAAACTTGATTGGTTCTCAACTTCTCGATTTAATATGGTTCTTATTTGATCACAACTCGATGAACATATATGTGTGTGTAGTAATATTGGCTACGAAGAGGACAACGGAGTTCTTCTACGTGTACTATGTCGTGAAGACTCTAACATCAACAGTAACGGATGGTGGCACCATCTGCCTCGCGCTTAGTTACATGGTACCTCCTCATCCATTCTATGTCTAAACTCATCAACATTTTTCTTGTGTAATAAATCATTTACTTGGTTTTATTAGGCTGATAATGTATCCGAGGGGAAACGTGTGTCCGCATTTGGGATATTCTCCGGTGTGGTCTCAGCAGCAATGGTTTGTGGAACATTAACTGCTCGAATTCTCCCCACAGATCGTATAAATCAGGTAGCGGCCGTTGTAGCCATTGTGGCAGCAGTTTACATGAGAATCTTTCTCGAGGATGATCGAAGGATGGCCCACCTCGCCAACGATGGTGTTGAGCAGCCAATGTTGAAGTCCACAACTGAAGAAGAAAGAAACGAGTCGTTGAAGACCACGGATTTGATGAAGTTGCCAAAGGACATGTATCGTTTGTTCAAGACCAGGTGTGAAATTTGACAAATATTCGATAATTGATTGAGGGTGCTGAAGCCCCCCCTAACATCGTTTTCACGTATTTGCAGCAATACTGTCTCATTGGCCTCGTTCGTTGCCTTCTTTAACAGCCTTGCTGAGGCAGGGATTTCTGCTTTCTTGATGGTTCTCTCTCTTACTCTCTCCTTTTCGTTCTCTCGTGGTTAGTTCTAATTAACGAGCGAGGGTACATTTATCCTGGGCAGTATTTCTTAAAGGCGCGGTTCCATTTCCAGAAAAATCAATTTGCTGATATATGGCTTATCACATACGCTGCAGCGACCTTCTCAACCGTATGTGCTCTTCGTTTCTCCAAAAATGCTTCGTTCCAGGCTTATCTAGTAGTAACATGCTACTAGAATTAGGTTGTTTGGATAACAAGATTCTCCCTTGTTTACAACATATTTTAAATGTAGTATTGATTTGTGCAGATGGTGTTAATGCCCCTACTTGGTCCAATTCTAGGAGAGGAGACACTTTTGTGCATAGGACTTTTTGCAGGATTCTTGAATGTTTGTATTTTTCCCATTTTCTAGTTGTCTTTTTTCATCAAGCTGATAAAAAGTTATAAACACCAAGTGTGGGCTATTTATTACAGATGCTGCTTGATAGCATAGCTTGGGCACCTTGGGTAAGCTATTATAACATTTGTTAATATAGATACAATTTTTATGGGATGAAATAAATAGAAAGGCTTCTTTTTAACTTGTATATGCAGGTCCCTTATGCTTCTGCCTTCTTAGGAATCTTCCTCTTCCTAGCAAGTCCAAGTGTAAGTTAAGATTACACTCCATCCATCCCTAATAATTTATCACCATTTGATCTGGCACGAATTTTAAGAAATCTTATAGAAAGTGGGTTGAAAAAGTTAGTGGAATGTGGGTCTTATTTTTTATATACAGTATTAGTTTTATAATAGAATGTGAGTGAGAATGAGTTAGTGGATGTGGTGTCCACTACCAAAAATAGTCAAAGTGAAAGATGACAAATTTTTGGGGACGGAGGGAGTACATTAATCCTACTTTTGTTGCACATGCTGAATTCATTCAAATCTTGCAGATCAGATGCATTATTTCAAGAAAAGTCGGTGCTCATGACCAGGTTAGCCTGCATACTAACGGAGTAGGGGTTGCACTTATATTTAGCTTGCACATGCTATAACATTGATGAGAATTTGTTCATCAGGGGATTGCTCAAGGATGTCTTATGGGGATAGCTTCATTAGCTAATGTTGTCTCTCCATTAATCTTTAGCCCTCTCTCTGGTAATTACTTCAACTTATTTTCTTCCCCAAATATTTGATAAAAAAAACTCTATAACCACTACATGTGCAACGTGTTTCAGCTTTGTTCCTATCCGATGACGCCCCATTCAATTTCCCCGGTTTCAGTATCTTGAGTGTTGGCCTCGCCTACGTAAGATTTCTCCGTTTTAGTTCATGAAATGCTATACTCATCGTATTTAATCGAATAATCTTTTCGTGTGTGCAGCTTATAGCTTTCTTTATCAGTATAGTCATCAAGATTCAACCGCATTGCTCAACAAACAACGCATGTAACCACTCATGTTCCTTGGCCTAGTCATTCAAATCAAACATACATACACTCAAGCTTTGTTTTCCTTAAACAATCTACTAAGGAAATACGCCTTTGTTGTGTCCCTATACTTTTGTTATTTTGGTAAATGTAAATAGAATACGAGTTACACTTACATTCATTACACTTGGTTTTATCATCAAGAATCTCAATGATTGTCAAATTCTAACATTTCTTTGGTAATTGGTATATAATATAAACTAGTAGTACTATAAGATTAATGTCTTCACTACATAATTGTATATTCCGGGCCTTATATTCGCTATAAATTCAAATTTGAACTCGTATAAATAAACATGCTACAATTATGAAATGATCCAAACCCATAAAGGAAAAAAAATGGACAAGGGTTCACGCATAAAAAGTGAGACCCAAAGTTTAGATGGAGTTGAAGAAATGATAGAAATAATATATGGATAGAACACCATTTTGCATACCAAAGACCTCAATCCAAACTAGGGATGCACTTTTAGTCAAAGCAACCACCTCATGGTTTAACGTTATAGCAAAGAGGAACTAGGGCACATATATAAAAAATTGGAGAAAATACTCCAAACGAGACATCAAATTGAACAAAGCATATTCCATCCGTTCCATAAAAATAAGTCATATTTCCTTTTTCATTGATCCCATAGAAATAGTACATATTTATTAATGAAAACAATTTTATTCTCTCTTAATTTATCAATTATGGATCACACCATCCATTAACACTAATTCAACTATTTTTTCTTCTTATATCTTACTTAATCATTTGAGTTCCCCCCTCCAATAAAATTATTTCAACAACCTTTTTATTGTCTCTTTTACACATTGAAACCCATGTCATCCCCAATTACACATCAAGAATTTTAAGTAAAAAACTTATCTGAGTAGAGTCAAATTCAAGCTTGTAAGAGATTTGTGCAATAATAAGCTATCACAGTTTAAAGACTTGATAATCGTGAAAAAAACTCTAAAAAGGAAAAACTACAAAGCATTGCAGAGTAAAATCCGCAAAAGGCCTAACATGCTAAGGAGTAAGCCTTAATTTTCAAAATGAAAATGCAGTACAACCTTAAAATAAAGGGATACTGTACAATGCAAATAGAATAATTGGACTTGCAATCAACCCTAAAATTGGAGGCGAGTATTAAGATCCCTAAGTTAAAAAGAAATTTTCCTTCTTTTATTGTTATTCACTGATGGCCGCGTTTCAATGCCGAAACGAACCTTCCAGATTTCTCCTTTCGTATGTCGTCCCCATCATCTCCAACCTATTTTCAACTTGCATCATATTAGCATTGAATTTCGAATGCGTTTGTTCTTCAAATAAAAGATGCTAAGATTTTCACGGATAGTTAAATAATAGTATAGCTCGTAAAGCACACGTGATTATGATGTAAACGAGCTAAAAACCATATTCGGGTATACTGTCTCTACCACTGAGTAAGTGTCCTATCCGGAAATAAAACTTGTTGAGAATAAGTATTCCTAGGTCAATGAGTGAGAGATGATGCATACATGTGTAACTAGAAGGTATGAGGTGATCATTAAACAGAAAAGAACAATACCTCCTTAGCAATTTTCTGCGAGATCTCCATTACTTCAGAAAAGTCAGGTCTCGACGCTGGATCTTGCAGCCAGCATCTCTCAAGCAGCTCGGCAAGCTTTGGGTGAGTGTTTTTTGGAATAGTTGGTCTGAGACCCTAAAACGCCACACAAATGGAACTTGTTTGAAGTTTATTGCAACATTTTCACAGGGTATGCACAGAGATTACATCTTGGTAAACCAAATGCGTATTAAATGGTCTTCACGAATAAAAGACCCAACTGCAAAACAGACTAGAAGCCTTACCTTTTGGACCACTCCAACAGCAGCTTGCAAAGGAGTTAAGTACTCATAGGGGATCTGACGAACCAAAACAAAACATAGAGCTAATTGTCGTCTACAAGAATCAAGAGTGAACAATTTAGAGAGCAGAAGAAGTACCTTTCCGGTCAGCAGCTCCCATAAAACCACCCCAAAGCTGAACACGTCTGCCTTATGATCATAGGGTTTATGTTCAATCACCTGTAAGAGAACAGGTTTTGTGAGCAAATTAAGATTAATCTCATACTGAGACAGGAACCGGAAAGAATATTTAACATTTTGAATATGGTGGACTGGACGAGGAAATGCAAGGAGTCTACTGATGCTTAATTTGAACTACTATATTCAGCTCCAGACGACCTCTTTTCAACCCCGAATAAAAGTGCATAAATTCTTTAGTTTAAAGTGACTTCAAATATAAGAAAGCCAAGCATGGGAATCTTCAGAACTGATAAGCTAATGATAGTCATAGTTATAGCTCAAAGAACATAATTTGCATATGCCTCGTTAGATCTCCTAATTTCAGATTTGGTTCAAAGACAAAGGCATACCTCAGGAGCCATCCACCTATATGTCCCAGTTTCAGCTGTCATAACACCTGATTGTGATATCACCCTGGCTACCCCAAAATCAGCCACCTTAACAACCTGTAGATAAAGACATTTGAGATCTCTTCCAAACTAGCAAATCTACAATAGTTGGTGGGGAAAGTTGGTAAAGGCAGATAAGTTGGCGTATAAGATAAAGTTATTGTATCAATCTTACATAGAACCGAAGTAAAAACCCAAATATTTTCTACACATGAATAATTCTATCATTTGACAGATTTTTTTATGTTTGGTATGTGAGGGGGACGATTAAAGCAGACTCAATTTAAAAGTGCTTACTTCATTTTCATCCATCAAAAGATTAGCAGCCTTCAAGTCCCTGTGAATGATATTGTTCTGATGCAAATAGTTCATGCCCTTTGATACATCAATAGCTACTTTGAGTAAAGCTGGGAGCTTAAAAGTACCCCTTTGCTTGTGTAAATAATCATAAACACTCCCTCCAGACATGTATTCTGCAATAAAACATAACAAAAAACTTACCCTGATAGGCATTTTACCTCTTAGTAGCTCAAACAAGAACTTAACATTTTTTAGGCCACGGGTACTATGTCTAACATATACCTGTCACTATGCACAATTTAGGAGGTCTCGTGCATGCTCCTATGAACTGCACAACATTTTTGTGTCGTACTTTTCTGCGAGTAGCATAAAGTAATCAATAAAAAGAGAATAAAAAGATAAATAGATAACAATTCAGTTAAGAAATCTACCCACAATAATAAGCTAACTTTAAGATGGATGCCGGTGTCAAGTTTACAAGGTCAAAATAATAGCAATACTGATGAACTGAGCAAAATAGATTTGCATGGATATTAGATAACATAAGTGAGACAACTGTGTCACAAATGACCATTTAAAAACCAAGAATTACCGGCTGTCGATAAAAAAATTGTTGTTTAAAGGATGTATCAAGCATAGCTGGTCACCTGTGTATCCACAAATGTACAACAACGAACCTCATTATATATACTTCCTGGGCAAACTCCTTTTCTAGTTCAGTATTCAATCGCTCTGTCTTGAGAATTTTGATTGCTACTTCCTGACTGCAGAATGTACCTTTATATCTGAAAAAAGAAATAGGTATTTTTTCATAGTTACTAAATAGAACAACCCAACTGCATCCATATGTTAAATGTAACAGTCTGGTACTTACAGATCACCATAAGATCCTGATGCTATCTTGGACTCAAATTTCAAGAGTTGAGGATCAATTTCCCAGACATCAGTACCATCATTGGGAATTGTCAGATGATCAGCTTCACTTTTAATGCATAGTGGATCAATTTCACTGAGAGGAGGCAGGTTCTGTGTATTTGGCCACGAATTTTTCTGCATCAAACATGAATCAATAATGGAAAAGCATATCTGTTTCCGTTGATTATAACATTCTATCAGGTAGTGTCACTGTCATCACATAACAATAAACCAGGCATATATGAGACAAATACGAACTGACTCAAAGAAAAAAGAGGAAAGATGCCAAGAAAACCATAGTAGACCTAGTACACAGGTGCTGTAATAGAGTAAACTAGTAAAGTACATAAGCATTAGCAACAGCAGCTTCACACTGGCTTCATAACAGCGAATATAATGTGAAGTACCTCAATCTTGAAAAGTTCTTTTTCTATAGCAGTCCGGAGTTGCTCAATCTCCTGAAATATGAAGTCAGGGACGACCCAAAATGCATGGAAACAGTAAAATTACTACAAATGAAAAGCAATTTAAAGGACATTCGTAGGATGAAACATATCTGACATGAAAGAGGGAAGATAGCCTAAGAAAATGAAACAATCCATACAACAAAAATGACAAAATTACGCTTTAGATACCTCAAAGGGGCACCCATCAACAACAAACACATCCAATGAATAGCCATCCATTGTGGAAAAGGCATGAGCTTCTTGGATGTTCAGTCCAATTTCAGCTAATAAAGAAGTCAACTGTAAAAGCCATCATTAGAGAGGGTACTTCATGTTGAATGTGTCATGTGACCCCAAGTGAAATGGATAGGTGCACTAATTACCTGACTGAGAAGCTTTGGCTTGTCATCTGCTGAAAAGGTAATCTCATGCATGGCCCTGTATTAACGTTGAAGAATAAACTTAATGACATGCCTGTCTAGTATGAACTTATTTTCATCAAACATTACAACTTCTCAAACAAAACAGTTGAGTGGTAATGACACAGCTAAAATTCCAGAAAGAACATTTCCACACATTAAATTAAAGCTGTGTATAAATCAAGACTGGGATTGCAGAATATTAATCAAACTGTGCATATAAAATACCCATAATGGACATACATTATATAGTACTATTTTGGTTTATTGGCATGATGAGAGTGGGACATCCAATCTATCTTAATTAAATATATGTTTGATTCAGTTGTGTCATCTCTTTACAACAAGCTTTGAAACTTGCAACCCACTTCAAAAGCTTATTTTTAAAGTCAAATCCAACTTAATCAGTCAAAGGTCGGCAGTTTCACTAAAATTTTCCATTATAAAAATCATTCCCTAAAGTCGCCCTTTCCTTGACCGGATAATCAAGAAAACTCCATCTATCCCAAGTACCAGTGGCAGCCTAAGAAAAGTGGAACGTCTAGCTTATTATTCTGGATGTGTTCCCACAAGGAATAAAATTTAGCTCCAAAAAGAATGTAATGGAGCAAGACAAAGTAACAAAGGATCGAAAGTAAGAGAACCCCCCCCCCTCCCACGCGAAATGGCTGATGGACCAACTACTTTGCAAGGACCCAAAAAAGTCAACCAAAATAAGAAATGGGTGGGACATGGAACAAAATCAATTGGATCCAACCAATAACAGCCTCAAGAGTGAAAGCAAACAAGTCATGTGTGATGTCAACTAAGTATAAAAATAATGATAGAGATCAGATCAATTATATTGTATACCTGGGAAGCATGGTGCCAGCCTCTATGACACTATCCCCATCTTGAACTTCAGATTTATTTGCTTCGAGTGCAAGAGTGTCAAGATTAGGAGAAGAACCAAAGGCAGGTGGGGGATGGATACTGAATGAAAAATGGGATAGTAAATACTAAATATTCACAGAGTCATTAAAGCCTCGCAAAAACTACATAGATCTGAACCAAGAGAGAGGTAATGAATAAAATATTATAATGATGAAAGATAATGACAAACTGAAACTGTTAATACAGGAGCAAACATGACAGCTAACTTTAATTTCAAATGAGTCGCTGGCTACACCTTCCCCTTCTTGGTGAATGTGAATGTACTGAATCCCCAGAATTCCCATCAAAGAGAGGTACAACCTGTGCAGGATTAAATTATTATACATATAGATGACATAAAGCAAGCATAACTATCATGCGAACAGTAGACAGAGACATGGGTTGTTAGACTGTGACACACATTGGCTGGCTAGTTTATTTGAACTTTAGCGAAACAAAAAGTGGACAACCATTATAGAACTCAAGAAGCATCTACTTTTATCTAGGGGCAAAAAATGCAACATATTACATTACTATGTAGTCTAAGTAGCGACTCATTTGCTAAAATGTCAGATTCTACCTAGATAGTAGCTGGGATACATTCATGAAACAACCATCTTTCACTTTCCAAACCTCACAATATACCATTTGCTAAAATTAAAATTAAAGTCATTGAATAATAAATCTAGCTAGAACCTCTGGCACTTGAGATCATTATAAGGGTAAAACCTTAAGCTTTTTTGAAGTTGGACGTAAATTTTAAGGTATAAAGCATGGGGATTCTGGTGAAATCAGTTAGCATTCACTTTTATAATTACTCTGCAGATCCTATTTGTCTCCACTCTCCACCAATCAGCCAAGTTGACTATTCTACCTTCTCAAAGAAACAGATCCTATCTTGCTTTCAAGCCTAACGATCACCAGAAGCCACATGAATGGGTAGCGAACATTAAACAATAAGATATCAGGATTCCAGAGGGGAGCAGAACAGTAATAGTTCACCTGTACAAGCCGAACTTCGAAAACTGGCCTGTTAGCAGGATCACGAGCTAGATGCAGTAAACGCTTGTGCGTGAGAAGATCTTCTGCCCTCTCAACGTTGACATCCATTGCATACCTTCGGTGAAGAGACATAAACCTCAGTCATAGACTAACTAACGAATCGAATCGATGCAGAACGATACAATTGTAGAGAAGTAACAACAACAACAACAAAAATCATTGACATCACAGCTAATTTTAATGGTAATCTAACTCGATTGCAGCAAATGACTACAGTCTTAGTACACCGTAACAGCAAGTTCCACCAATTAAAAGCAGAAGACATGTTTGAAAATGTTAAATCAGCTGAAATTAGTGAATCCAAACAATAATGGAAATGATAGCGATAGAGAGTGAAGGCAACCTGGCGGGGAGGCGATTGAAATGCGCCCAAAGCTGGTCATCGAAAGCAGGCTCCTGCGCGTCGGGATGATGAGATTCCTTGAGCCGCCGCAAAACCTCATTGTAAACCTCCACTTTCTTTCGCTGTTGGTGGCTCTTGGCAGCCGAAAATTCGACCACCCTACTTCCACAACTCTCGTTATCTTCCATCACCATTTGAGATTGCGATTGATTTTGCAAAAATCGCAACCACAAAGGCGTTGATTTCGCTTCAAATTTCGATGCAATGGGTTTTACGGTTCATGTAAAGTGAGATTTCCATCACGCACGTAGCTAGTGTGGATTTGAAACGGCGAAATCCCTGAGAAAATGAGAGAGGTGTTGGGATGAATGTGGATTTTAGATTTTTATTTTGTGTTTCTGAATTGGAAACGCACTCCCATCAATATCTTCTGTTGATTATGAAACGAAACACAGTACGGCTTGTTTAATAACAAAGATGAGATATAACAAGATTTATTAAATAAAATAAGAAATGCGGGCTTCGTGTCAAGATAAGTTCGGATGAAGGTTTTTTCGTTGTTGTTTGGCAGACAAGAAATTATCTACATTTTGTATTAATAAATCATAATAAATGAGGTAGAAATGCTATCTGACCAAATTTATGAGATACATATCTTTGTATTTAAAGGAAAAATTTGCAGGCTGACATAATAAGTTAACTATGATATCAAACAATTAGAAATAGTCATATATGTATCTATATCTAGGCATTACTAACTTATCAAACGGGCCCTAAAAAGCGGTAAGTATCACCCACGGCAAACTCATACATGAGTGATGGACCCCACCATCATATTTTATGTATGCGTGTATGTATTAAGAAATGGATTAAGGTTTGCTGTAGGTAATTTTCTCCGGTAAAAATATAAGTCTGGTTAGTGGATTTGATTTGGGTTTCTTTGTTTTTAATTCTGTTGCTGAAATTATATTATGAATTGAATTAAAACGAATAGGTCCTAAGTCTAGGTCTCTAGGTCTAGGTCTAGGTCTAATTCTAGGGTGGTGGCTGCAACATTTATTTGTACTGGAAAAACAGTATCGAAGTGTTATTTAGAGCGTCTCTAATGGCGGACGTCGCGGTAGGACGTCGCCGACGTCCGACCGGACGTCCACCGTAGTGAAGAAAGGGCGCCCACGCCCGTCCCCAACGCCCGTCGGATGGGCTCGGACGTTCGACCCACGAGCGGGCGGACGTCCGAGGTCGGACGTCCGATTTTTTATATATTTAAAAAAAAAAAACTCTATAAATAGGGCTCATTGAACTTCATTTCATTCACACCACTTGTGTTGACAAGTTTCTCTCTCTAAATCTACAAATTTCATTTCTACTACAATGGAGTACAATAGGAACTCCCCTACCACGAGCGGAGGAAACACACTCACGTTTCCCACCGGAACGACGGGAAACTTTGCGGGGATGATGCCAGGAGCAGCGGGGATGGGCGGTATGCCGCCAAATATGGCAGGGGTGGGTGGGATGATGCCCGGGGCAGTGGGGATGGGCGGTACGCCGCCAAATATGGCGGTGGGTGGGTCGATGCAGCACAGGAGCCCGAGGACGCCTAGGGAATCTGTCTATCGCCCATATATAGATTTGTTGGCCGATGATTCCCCTAGTACTATTCCGGAGACTCAGTACGCCGGTATCGAGACTTTCTCTTTTGAGGTGTTGCGAGCGGAGTTGGGGCTATCGTCTATCCGTGAGACTCCCGATGAGGCAGAGCCTGTTGCAAGGGGCGGGAGCAAAGGCAAGGGCAAGGCCAGAGACGGGGGTAGGGGCAAGGGCAAAGCCCCGAGCTCTTCCTCGCACACGGGGGCAGAGGAGGAGGAGGGTGAGGATGAGCGGGAGAAGAGGACGATCTGGACCGTGTGGGAAAATGCCGCGCTTGCGAAGGCTTGGATCGGTGTAGTAGAGGATCCCTATGTCGGGACGAACCAGTATGTTGACCGAATGTGGCATCGCATTAGTGAGGCCTACCTCATACTCAAACCGTCTGGGGCGAAGCCTCGCACTCCCGAGCAATGCCGGAAACAGTGGCTTCGGTTGAGGCCTAAGCTCAGTCGTTTTGCCGCCCTCTACCAAAACAACATACGCATGGCAACCAGCGGCATGTCTGAGGATGATGTGAAGAAACGAGCCTTGGCCCAGTACCCCGACAAAGAATTGAAGTTCAAAGATTTTGACCAATGGGAGGCCTTTCTCGTGGTCAGGGAATCGCAAAAGTTTTGTGCGGATGTCGACTCGGGCTGGAAGCGGACGAAGATCAACTCTTCCGGTGAGTACAAGCAGCAGTGCTGGTTCGCATGAGCTCCCCGAAGCCGATGAAGTGGCCCCGCTACCATGATCAGACTCTCGCCGTCGTCGTTGCCCGATGGGGCAAAAGGCTGCGCAGCGGATGGCGAGGGGAAGCGGCAGCGGCAGCGGCAGCCGGGTCCTACGAGGTCGAATCGGAGGCCCCTGAAGGCCCAGGTATGAACGACCGTCTCGCCCGCGCGCAGCTAACGAAGACCCTGATGCAGAGCATGAATAGGTGGTTTAGCACGCACGATCCTGACAAAAGGATGTGCAAGGATGTGATCGATGCGTCGTCGGCACGATTTAGGAATGCCACCCATTGATGATTATGGCGTCGAGATTGGGGGCGGGGACGTCGGAGGCGGCAGCGGCACGGGCGATGGGGACGAGGACGAGGAGGAGTGAGAGCCGAGGGTTGTATTTCTCGACTTTTTATGATTATGTAATTTTTAGGTATTATGTAATTTTATTTTTAAATTATGTAATTTTTTTTAAATTATGTAATTTTTTTAATGAAGTATTTGAATTTTCCCGTATTCCGTGTCGATACTTTAATTCCGTAAATAAAAAAGTCCGTAAATTGAATAATTGCGGGAAGTCCATCGCCACCCATGCTGTGGGGACAATAATCCTAAGAAATAGCGAGTTCATATAGGTGGACTTCTCATAGGTAAATAGTATGGACTAGAAAGTAGTTTCCAATATTATCGCCACCCATGCTATGGGGACAATAATCCTAAGAAATTACAAGTTTCAGAAGTTCAAACAGAATTTACGAGATAGCTTGGTCTTGTTATCAATGCATGAGCATTGTTATGGGAGTGTGTTGTAGAAACGAGATTCTGTAATGCTAAATCTGATGGTCGTGCTTAGGCAACATTTGGCGGCCATGCCGTGCTGCGGTCTCTGGACTATTCGCCGGTGTTGTGACCAGTAAAAATGTTAAAATTTTAAGGCGTATTGACCTCTGCTTGAGGGTACAAAATTTTAATTTTTCAGTTCTGAGAATTTGAAAAGTTTTATGGTTAATCTCCTCAATTTCTTCACATAAGTTTATGACAAATAGTAAATATTCTGTTTTGCAGTGCAAACTAAATCGTCAACATGTCACTCAATCCTCTTTCTGCAATTCTTAAAGAAAACAAACTCGAGGGCCACAATTAAGTAGAATGGAAACAAAATTTGGACATCGTTCTCACGGAAGATGAGTACAAGTTTGTGCTCACTACTCCACGGCCCCCAGTGCCGGCGGCTAACGCCGCGCAAGACAGTGAGAGATGCGCATAGACGGTGGCATAAGGCGAATGAGATGGCTAAGTGTTATATGTTGGCCTCCATGTTAACAGTGCTTAGACATAAGCATGCCGCCATGGCTACTGCTACCGATATCATGCAAAATCTCACAAATCTCTTTGGTACTCAAGATCAAACGGCTAAGTCTCAAGACTTTTGGAGTATCATGTGCAAGACTATGAAGGAAGGCTCGTCTGTGCGGGACCATGTCCTCGAGATGATGAGCCACCTCAATCAAATTGAGGTTTTTTGGGAGGCGTCATTGACGCCGAGTCCCAAGTTACTATCATCCTTCAGAGTCTGCCCCCTAGCTTTCAACAGTTCAAGCTCAACTTTGAGATGAACAAGAGAAATTACACCTTGGCTGAGTTGTTGACTGAACTTCAGTCGGCAGAGGATCTCATGAACCAAGCTAAGACTGCGATGGTTAGTTCGTCACATCGTTCCTCTAGCCCTAGGCCTGGCAAAGGAAAGAAGAAAGTGACGAACCAGGTCGCACCTAAGGAAGCTAAGGGAAAGAGAAAGAGGAGGTCGGGAAAGAAGCAAACAGGAAAGTGTTTCAAGTGTGGAGAAAAGGGGCATTGGAAGCCAGACTGCCCTAAAAAGGGCAAGGCTACAGGTATGCACCAAGCTCTAGTTGTCGAGTCATGTTTGGCTTCGACTTCATCTCATACTTGGGTTATAGAGCTACTGATCATATTTGTTTTGATCCTGACTTAATGCAGGTGACAAGACGGCTATATGATGGAGAGATCGAAGTCCAGTTGGGAGACGCTACTAAAGTGGCGGCCGTTGTAGTGGGAGACGTTTATTTGCGTTTTAGTATTTTGGTTATGAAGAATGTTTTGTTGATACCTTCTTTTAGAAGAAATTTAATTTCAGTTTCTTAATTGGTTTTTGATGGATATTCGATTTCTTTTAATGACAGTTGTGTTATTAAGAAAGATGGTTCTTATATATGTCGTGGTATCATGGAAAACAATCTGTACACAATCATATCTACACAATTTAATAATCGCAAATTAATGCATCGAAAATTTTAAAGAAAAGAAAGGAACCTTCAAGTTCAATGAGCAAAACGTACTTATGGCACCTTAGACTTGGTCATGCCAACCAAAGGAGGATTCAAACTCTCGTGGATCAAGACCTTCTTAAAGGACTAGATACTGAATCATTTTCCACGTGTGAATCCTGCTTGGAAGGCAAGATGACTAAGAGACCTTTTAGGGTGAAATGTAATAGGGCCAAGGAAGTACTAGAACTCGTTCACACTGATGTGTGTGGACCAATGTCAACCGAGGCAAGAGGGGGCTTTCGCTATTTCATCACTTTTATTGATGATTACTCGAAAGTTGGATATGTTTATTTGATGCGCTTTAAGTATGAAGCTTTTGACAAGTTCAAGGAGTTTAAGGCTTATGTTGAGACGCATCATGGAAAACGTATCAAAAGCGTGCGATCTGATCGCAGAGGCGAATACCTTAGTGCCGAGTTTTTGGACTACTTATCGGTAGAGGGAATTGAATCCCAACTGACTGCGCCGGGCACACCTCAGCAGAATGGCGTAGCTGAAAGAAGGAACAGGACCTTGTTAAACATGGTCCGATTGATGATGAGTTATGCACGACTGCCTATTTCGTTTTGGGGACATACCTTGCTTTCCGCGAGCCATATTTTAGACAATTTACCGTCAAAATCTGTTCCTGCCACTCCATATGAGTTGTGGAATGGGCGCAAGCCCAATCTAGAGCATCTCAAGATATGGGGGTGTCTAGCTCATGTTTTGGAAAAGGATCCAACTAAGCTGGACTCAAGGACAAATGTATGCTTGTTTATAGGATACCCCAAAGGATCGAAAGCTTATGAATTCTATAGTCTCCGAGACAAGAAAGTCATTGTGAGTACTCATGCGACAATCTTAGAAGAAGACTTTGTTAGGAATCATAAACCCAGCAGTGAGATGGCTCTTGAAGAGATCACTTCAGTCACAAGTTGCATTAACCAAGAACAAGTACCTATAGTACAACCAATTCCCGAACCTTCAACTTCTACACCTAATGTTGTAGTGCCGCGCCGCAGTGGGAGGGTCTCTCATGAGCCCGAAAGGTACATTGGTTTGGGAGAATCTATGGATCACTCGGACAGCAATGTACTAGATCCCTGAAATTTTGCAGAGGCGCAGGCGGATGTCGATCATTGCCAATGGGTAAGTGCAATGGATTCGAACTACAATCTATGATAGACAAAGACGTCTACGATTTATCTGTCCTACCCGAAGGCTGTACTGCCATTGGGAGTAAGTGGATATACAAACGTAAACGTGGACCCGATGGACGAGTTAAAGTCTTTAAGGCAAGACTAGTGGCTAAGGGGTACACCCAAAAGGAAGGTGTCGATTACGACGAGACCTTCTCCCCAGTGGCCATGCTCAAATCGATCCGGATACTGTTTTCTATAGCAGCTTACATGGATTAGGATGTATGGCAGATGGACGTTAAGACTGCATTCTTGAACGGTAGTCTTGAGGAGACCATCTACATGGAACAACCCGAGGGTTATGCCGTCAAGGGCAAAGAGCACATGGTTTGGAAGCTTAAGAAGACCATTTATGGTCTCAATCAAGCATTTAGATCATGGAATCAGTGTTTCGATCAGACTGTTCATAAGTTTGGATTCAAAAAATTCCCTAACGAGAGCTGCGTGTACAAGAAGGTTGAGAAGGGGAGTGTGGTGTTCTTAGTTTTATATGTAGATGACATTCTTCTAATTGGAAACAATAAAAAGATGTTGTCATCAGTACGAACGTGGTTGTCAAGCCAGTTCGAGATGAAGGATATGGAGACGCGGGACACATTCTAGGTATCAAGGTACAACGGGACCGTGAGAAAAGGATGTTGTGCTTATCTCAAGAGCCCTACATCGACACTGTACTAAGTCGTTTTAGCATGCAAGATGCCAAGAAGGGTTTCTTACCTTTTAGACATGACATCCATTTATCTCAAGAGATGTGTCCTAAGACAACATCTGAGATAGCAGAGATGAGAAGGATACCATACGCTTCGGCAGTTGGTAGTCTCATGTATGCTATGCTTTGTACAAGGCCTGATATTTGCTTTGCTATTGGCATGGTAGCAAGATATCAGTCCAATCCGGGCTAAGGACATTGGACTGCAAGTAAAGAACATACTCAAGTACCTTAAACGGACTAAGGACTATGTTCTAGTTTACAAAGCAGGCGAGCTATGTCCTTTGGGCATATACTGATTCAGACTTTCAAGCTGATCAAGACTCGAGAAAATCTACTTCCGGTTATGTGTTTACCTTAGGAGGTGGATCTGTAATTTGGAAGAGTGTAAAGCATAAATGAATTGCAGACTCTACCATGGAAGCCGAATATGTGGCCGCTTCGGAGGCTGCAAAGGAGGCTATATGGCTCAAGAACTTTCTTATGGACTTAGGTGTGGTTACGATTCTGCCCAAGAGCATCACCATTTATTGTGACAATTCTGGTGCTGTGGCAGATTCGAAGGAACCAAGGGCTCACAAAGCGAGCAAACACATAGAGAGGAAGTATCATATCATTAGAGATATAGTGCAGAGAGGAGACATACAAGTGGTCAAGATTGCGTCAGAGAACAACCTGGAAGATCCCTTTGTATACATATGTAATAATGTGAATGTGTGTGCATGAAACTATTATTTTTGAATATATATATATATGTGTATTAGTATATGTACATAAGTAACAGTTTGTTTAACTAGAAATATAGTATACGTATAAGTATTGTATGTGTATTAGTATATGACATAAGTAACAGTTTGTTTAACTAGAAATATAGTATACGTATAAGTATCGAATAAAATACGCACTAGTTATCATTATTTAATATGCACTAGTTATCATTATTTAATATGCAATAGTTTACTAAATTTAAATATTAGTATGTTATATGTATTTGAATGACGTTATAGGTATATGTTTACACGTGGATACTTACTCAATAGCTAAGCAAGCCTATATATGTGATTCATTTAAGCTACAATAGATTTTATATATTGCATTATCATTTGTGTGTATATAGAGAGACGATAGTAGAGTTTTTCTTAGGGAATATGCTCATTCATCCATTCAAATATTATTTAGAAGCTATATAGCATTAGTAACAAATAAACTCAAGAAATATGTCGTCGAGTGAAAGTGCGCAGGTTTTCTCTCGGTCAACGTATGTAATTGAGAGTGTATCCAACTGATCAGAAAGAGATTCCTGACCCAGCTGAGTCGTTGGTACGACAACCGGAACCTGATTTCAAACAAATTTTCTCAACCCACTTCTACTGATTAGTATAGTGGAGGTAAAGGTCGAATCCCACAAGGATGAACACGTTCGGATAACTGCGGTGACTTTCCTGGGTGTTTTTGGTTAGCTACCACGCTTGGGTTGAGAATTTACCTAGGCAAGAAATAAAGATGGTACTCTACTAACTAGTTGGCGTGAAAATAACAGGCATGTGGTTGTGTTCATGAAAATAGGGGACAAAGTGTCTCAGAGGTATACGAAAAGGAGACAGTTACTAAAAGGGGAAATTTAGACAACAAAGTATACCTGGTGGATGGTTGGTTTTCTGACAAGTCTGGAAGGTACAACTGAAAAGTAGGGAACAAAAGTAAAAGTAACTTAAAAATAAAGTGGTCCAAACTAAAGTTGATTTTGACGTTTTCTTCTTCACCAAGTATTAACAGAAATCATATGAACACAAACACCATAACTAAACTCAAATTCATAACTTCAAACTCAAGATCCATAGATTAAAATGCTCAAACTTAAAATGAACGGTGAAACTGCAGTTTACCTCTACTGACTAATATGCAAGGTGGTGATTATAATGCAGAACGAAAGACTCATGTACGAAAATTAGACTGAAACATAACTATAACCTCAGATCAACAACTCCAGATAAGACAACGCTTAGAAATTAAAAGCAACGACTAGATCTAACTTTTCTAGGCAGAATGAAGCAAACTCGAACCAAAGGGACATTCGAAATAGAAATTTCATAACTAAAACGTTTGGATCTTCACCAAGTACTTCAAAAGGCAACAAAGATAAATGTTTGCACAGATCCAACGAAGAAAGCAAGTAAAGATTAAACTAGAAAGCGAGTAACGATTGTTTTTGCCACTCCGGGTGATGTGAAGCTACTAGATATGAGACAGTACAAGTGTAGTGTGTGTGCAGTGTTGCGATATTCAAATAAGGCAGGTTCCCCAGATCCAGCAAGTCCACTAGATCACTTGGTCTAGGAACTCGTAGGTTGTGCGGAATCTCGGTCGTCGGACACACAAGTACTTCCCCGCTTCAAAAAAAACCCTCAACCACTTTACTAAACCTAGTATAAGGAAGTAGGGATTGATCCCACAGAGAAGGATGCGTAAGACTCGTAATCAAGGATTTGGGAGTATTTTTGGTGTTGGCTGCTGCCACGCATTTTCTTGGGTTGAGGAAAATTAAAATTAACTTGACTTGGGAATATTAGAAAGAAACTTAACCTAACAGCTAGACCTAGGAGATAATTCTACGGTGGGACCACATCTAAGAAAAAGCAGAGTACGACTGGAAAGTGGCAGAATAACTAACTCTCGTACTAACTGACAGTGACATCGTCTTCTACAACCAAATTCGCATAAAACTTCTTGAGAAAACACATAAGCAAATAAAAAACAGGGCTACTAACTTGAAATCAAATCTATGCATAAATAACGAAGAACTTAACAGATCTGCATACCTAGACGAAGTGAAATAGAAAACAAAAGGAAATAAAACAAGTCTATCAACTACTGTTTCTTTCACACGCCAAAACCAACTTCAGACGCTAAATCCACTCCGGATCCAAGCGTCCGACACGAACTCCAAACAGAAGAAATTCTCCATCACGTCAGATTTACAAATTTAAGCTCCGAACACTCAATCAACCACAGATCTGTCACCAAATTCCACATCAAACACCTCAATAACGAAATAAACAGAGATCGACATAGCAATTTAAGAATTACGCTAACAGCAGAGAGATCTAAGCAACATAACTTGAAATTAAACAGCTAAACTCAGATCCATGAACGTAAAAGCAGTTAAACATCATCAACATCAAAGTCGACTCCCAAAAGTGAAGTTCGACGGTGGAAACTAGCAAAAACAGCTGAAATTAAAAGCAATTGTATCTTCGCCCTCACTAGGACGGTGTTACCAAACACGAAATCTTTAGAAAGTACCCCCCCTATCACTATTATCCCCAGAACTATTCCCAAGTGTGTAAAATATGAGCTAAGAAGAGTGAAAAAACTATCTTTTTGCGCTGCATGCTCCTCTCTATTTATAGGCGTTTTAGTGGGTCCAGCGAGGTATTGATAATGACTTTGTTGCCCTCAGCTGTAGACTTCCTTTATCACGCCAATTTCCTCGTAATCCCTGCTCATTTTGTTCCATTCTCCTGCTAGACCATCTCTTCCATAACTTCCTCGATCTGGCAATTTTCTTCACACACCTGGCTTAGGAAACGTGTTAGACCCAGTATAATTATAACATAATTTTGCACATACTGATGCATGAAATTAGCCTTATCATGATGATACTGCTATACTACTACGGCAAACTGGCTGGAACGGTGGGATGATGACTACTTCGGTATACTCTTGGACGTCAAATGACCATAGCTGTGGCGAGGAACGAGAGATTGGATAATGCTGAAGGAACCGATCTTCTAGAGAGAATTCTACTAAGTGTGTATGAGAACCGAGAACTTGGAACTCCCAACCGAACTGAACTCCTCTTCTCTCTCCAAGTGGCTTCTTTTATAGGGAGGCTTGCCCTGGACTTCGTCCAGCTTATACCTCCATGACCCAATTCCCCTTTTTTCCTTTCTCCTTCGTAGCTCTTCTTCCCTAAGCATTCAATGGTGGCCCTTAAACATTTGTTAGCTCAAAGTTATCTGAGGTTTATAACTCACTATATAGTGGGGCTTCACAACTAAGTAAATAGAAGCATTCTCCGTCATTCTTGCTTCATTCAAATTAACTAGGCTCATTTAAGGAAAAAGCTTCTAAGTTGAAATGCCTCCTATCTTCAATTACTTTCACTAAGGGAATCATGCCATATTAAATCCACTGGCTCATGTGACAATACTTAAAACTAACAGACTCTTAACATGTAATACGGGTAATGCATTGACTCCTCTCCCCCTCCCACTTCACTCAAGCTTGTCCCTAAGCCATCGTCGTGAAGGGGGGAACAGAGAGATCAATGCAAAACTAAAATCATAAAACTTCTCACACTTAGACCAAGCAATGGGCTAAGTGGGAGAAAGACACAGAAAAACATAGGAAAACAAATAAAACAACAGAAAACACAAACTTCTCACACTTAGACCACGCAGTGGGCTAAGTGGGAGAAGATATAACAAGTGATAAACACATATATAACAGGTAGACAATAAAAAAAAAAAAAAAAGAACGAAAAATAAAAGTTACTTGGTCAAGAGATGTTTGATCATTTCTGGGGCTGGCTCCCTCGGGAGCCAGACTGGGGTGGGACTCCGGGGCGGGTCACTTTCACCTTCTTCCTAGCTGGCTGCTCCAGCTCTTCTTCCTTCTGCTCTGGGATTTCCGGTACTGACTTTCTCACGATCAATTCTGATTTTGGTGGGGCTGGAACTTGCACGGGAATGGTCGGGGAGATCATCTGAAGCGACTGCTGTGGTCGCTTGATGGAGGGACTGCTATGGGTGGGCTGCCTGACTTCACTGCTGGACCCAGGAGTTGTCCTCAACTGGGTCAAGGGGAGCGTCTGCTGCATCCACTTCAACATTTTCATTGAAAGCTCCACCGCTTCCGTCATCCTATCATTCTGTTTGGCACATTTCACTGCCAAATCAGCAATATTTCCCCTCAGGGTCTGCACTGCCTCCCGATTTCCCATCAATTCGTTCCTTATCCCACCGAGTTCCTTCATCATATTCTCCGCATTATCTGCATCTCCTTTTTCATGTCCTGGACTTCCTTCCGCAGCTCCTCGATCTCTTCACTTGGCATTACCTCTTCGGCTTCCTCTGGCTCCGTCTTCACCTTGTCTCCTAATGAATAGAAGAGAGTTTTGGTGCCTTGAGTCTGCAGCAACCCCTTGTTGAAGAAATAATCAACACTGAACACCTCTGGGGGGTCGCACATGACTACAAGTGGAGCAGCCTTGGCAATTCTCATTTCTAGATTCCTCTGAAGGTAAGCGCCGATGAGGTGGCAGGTGTACATATGACGCCCCGGGTTGCTCGTCATCTGGTGGCACGCCCGCGCCATCCAATATCCGAGGTGCACCTTAACACCTTCCGCCATGCACCATGTGAAGTAGAGATCGGTAGTAGTGAGGGCTGAATTCGCACTGCCCATCAAATTGTAACTGATAAATGTTTGAGCAAAACGGAGGATCCGATCTTCGATGTGGGAGGCTTTGGAGTAGCTGGATTTAAACGCCCCTGATTTAGAGTGCGTGACCAGTTCCCATGCTGTCTGGACTTTGAACCCAGGTGTGTTCTTTGGCATCCCCACCATCCTGTCGTTCCAAGCCCCCTCTTCATCTTCTTCCTTGGTAAACAACCCCATCCGTAGGGACCACTCCCTAATGCTCAACTCGTGCTCCTGATTGAAGAGCCTGAATGTGATGGAATCCGCGTCCAGGTCTGAGGTATTCTTCAAGCGAAAAGTGGAGAAAAACTCCCTTGCTAGATCTACTGGTACCCTCTCTTGGCTGTGCTGCAACAGCCACTCAAACCCTATTGCCTGGATATAGGCGCGGAATTCTTTGTCACATGCAATCATCTTGAGCTCCCTCTTGCTATACTGTTTCCCCGACTTGGCCATCTTCCCTGCGCTACACCTCTCCTTGTATACCGCGATCCTTTTCTGGTCGTCAAACTGTCTCATCTCCTCCAGCAAGCTCTTAGTCAGCCAAATTACCGGGCGTCCGGGAATCGGCTCTTCGTCAACCTCCTCAGAATTATAGCTGGGCTCAGGGATGGGCTCCTCGTGCTCGTCGACAAGGGTTTCCTCGGTCACAGGGGAAAGGGTCTCCTCGACCTCCTGGACGGAGGGAGCTTTCCTTGACCGGGTAGATGTAGTCGCCGGCGCCTTTCCTTTTCTTGCCTTTTCCTTGGCCAAGCGCGCCTCTGTCTCTGTCGCTTCAGGTATGAAGTCATCAACTTCGTCAAGGAGGCTTCTTCTAGTGCGCCTCCTTTCGGCCCTTTCATCAATCTTGGGCTCACTTGCTTCCTGGTCATCAACCAGGTCCACGATCAGTTTTAGCCCTTCCTCGGGCTCCGGTACCTCCGTCGAATGTAGATCCGACTCCGCCAACAGCTTTTCTGGGGTTTCCCCCTCTTCAACCAACATCGGGGTTGCCCCCTCGATATAGATGGGGTTCTCCCCCCTGACATCTCCTGGAATAGGGGTTTCCCCCTCAGTAGTTGTTTCAAACATTCCCCCTCAAACACACAGGGGTCTCCCCCTCAGCAATTTCAACAGAAACCGGGGTTTCCCCCTCACGAACTTCAAACACAACAGGGGTTTCCCCCTCAAGAATTTCATCAGCAATAGGGGTCTCCCCCTCATACATTTCCCTACCCTCAAGATTAGGGTTCTCCGGTACATTACCTTCTGTCTCCTTCAAGGTCTCGTCATGCGTCTGTTCACCGTCCTCAGATTGCCTGTGTAAAGCCTCCTCTGTCTCCGCTACTTGCGAAACGCCCCTTGCATGAGGTGGTTCCGCGACTTGCGATCTTGTTTCAGAGAGATTTGCCGGTGTCGCGGCCGAATCCGCCGGAATTGGCAGTGACGGTACAGTCGGCGCAGACGGCATCAGACTGGCGGTGAATAGGGCGTACACCTCCTTCGCTTTCTCTATGCTTCCCACCTTCTGTGTTAATTCGGCCAACAAAGTGGGGTCATACTCAGTTCCCTTGGTCGAATCCATCGGTATAGATCTGAAAGAAAACGAAAAGAACTGGGCGATTTTGTTGTTAGGGTTTCGTCTGTCTTTTAGAGAGAGAGTGAATGAAGAGAGAAGGAAGAGCAAACACAATTTTTTTGTCTAATGAGGAATGATGGAGAGAGAAGGACGACGGTTGCCTTTTCTGGTGAAAAGATGGTGCGGTTGCAGGCGTGATGTAAGCAACCGTACGTCTCCCATAATTATCGGCCAGAATTTGAAATTCAAAATATCTTTTCCCTCCTTGACTCCTTCCTTCAGGCTCTCCTCCTGGCGAATCCCCTCGACCATGCCCTACAAAATAAAATTTGAAGATTCCAGACCCCTGGGTCGAGGTTAGGGCATAAAATACGGGTTCCCCTAGGAGTCTGGTGCTTCGAAATTATATACACATAAGTACATTTTTTTATCATCATTTTTTTTTTTTTTTTTTATTTTTTTAGAGAAAAATTAAACTATTTACATGTTGTATTTCCGAGATTCCCTGGTTCAGTTGTGAATTTTCAAAATTATCAGCTTACCCCTTGACCCAGGAATTCATCGGAAATTACCCTCGTCCTTTTAGGCAATAATAGGGAGTGTGTGTAGTGGAATCTCGTCCACAACACACAACTCAGAATTATCCCTATAGACTTTCACTCTATGACCGTTTACAAGGAAAGGAACAGAGTTTGGAGCACTTCCCTGGATCTCTACTGCTCCATTTGCTCGGATGCCAACGATGGTGTATGGGCCAATCCATTTAGACTTCAGTTTCCCTGGCATGAGCTTAAGCCGAGACTGAAAAAGGAGCACCTTCTGTCCCACATGAAGTTCCTTGACCCGGAGGTTTTTATCGTGCCATAACTTCGTTCTTTCTTTGTACCACATGGCAGATTCAAACGACTCCAGCCGAAGTTCCTCCAACTCTTGCAATTGCAACTTCCTCTCTTCTTCGCATGCTATCGGCTTCATGTTCATTTCCTTCACTGCCCAGTATGCCTTGTGTTCAATTCCTACAGGCAAGTGACACATCTTACCAAACACAAGTCTGTAGGGTGACATTCCAATAGGTGTTTTAAAAGCAGTTCTGTAGGCCCACAATGCGTCCCCGAGTCTTTTGCTCCAGTCTTTCCTTGACGGATTAACTGTTTTCTCCAATATCGCCTTGATCTCGCGATTAGAAATCTCTGCCTGGCCATTAGACTGAGGATGGTAAGGAGTTGACACTCGATGGTGTACATCATATTTCTTCATCAAAGCCTCGATGGTGCGATTACAGAAATGTGTTCCTTGGTCTGAGATGATGGCTCTAGGAACTCCGTATCTCGGTTGAAAATGTTATCCTTGAGAAATTTCGCCACCTCCTTCGATTCGCAAGTTGTGGTGGCCTTAGCTTCTATCCACTTAGATACATAATCCACTGCAACCAATATGTAGGTATTCCCACAGGATGACGGAAACGGTCCCATAAAGTCCATTCCCCACACATCAAAAATTTCGCACACGATCACTGGGATCAGAGGCATCTCATCTCTCCTTGAAATTCCCCCTGTCTGTTGGCATCTCTCACAACACTGGCAGAATTCGAAAGCATCCTTATTCAATGTTGGCCAATAAAATCCGCTGTCTAGAACCTTCCTCGCTGTTTTCCTTGGCCCAAAGTGGCCTCCACATGCTAACGCGTGGCAATGATTTAACACATCTCTTTGTTCCCATTCGGGAATGCAGCGCCTAATCACTTGATCTGAGCACATTTTCCACAGGTAAGGATCATCCCAAAAATAAAATTTGGATTCGCTTCTAATCTTCATCCTCTGGGCCCGGGAAACTTCTTCTGAAATTGGCATCTCTCCCGTGACCAAGTAGTTGGCTAGATCAGCAAACCATGGTTCTGCATTCAGCGTGCGCTTCCCTTTATCCGATTCCCTGTAGACCGGTCAGAGCCAAAACTGCTTCCCAGCCCAGTGGTCTAGGAAATTTCTCCAAAAGGTACAAATGTTCCTCGGGAAAGGCATCGAGTATAGCCTCTTCTGTTTCTCCTTGGAAGATTCTGCTCAAATGATCTGCTACCCTATTCTCCGTTCCTCTTTTATCTCGTACTTCCCAATCAAATTCTTGTAAAAGTAACACCCAACGGATTAACCTTGGCTTC
>NC_062970.1:21965275-21983823 GCF_023119035.1 Salvia hispanica | reverse complement strand
GGAACCTGCCTTATTTGAATATCGCAACACTGCACACACACCACACTTGTACTGTCACATCCACGCGTAGCTTCACAATACTTCATATTTCTCTACTAAAAATAATGTAAATCACACTTTAACAAAATAATAAATCGATAACTCATAATATTCAAAACGTCAAAATTATAACCATATAAAAATTCAAATGATAAACTAAAAAAAAAAACATGACATTAATTGGTTGAATTAGCATTATTATATTAATGAATAATGATAGCCCTTTTGAACGTTGGAATGTTTATCTTTATTTATTGCACTTTTAAACGTGGCTTATTGGAACATGAAATATCTATATTATTTTTTATGCTACTTTATAATTCTCAATACTGCGAATTTTCTTTTTGTAAAAATATACTTAATATAATATACTACTATATTTTACTTAGCATGATCACCTATAGATAAGATAATTAGATTCTTTATATAAAATCAGTTGTATCCCGAATAATTAAGTGCTAAATCCTAATTTTAACAATAGTATTATTAGTAAACCATAATTTGGTAGTAGACTATTTTATTTTGTTTGAACAACTAATTATTTGATCAACTCGATTTTGATAGGTTTAATTATCTCAATGCAAATATGCATATTTTGCACCACTTATTAATTTATCATAAGTAATAAAGTATTATTTTTTGTGTGACACCAATTAATATAATTATGTGCCAGTGACAATATAAATATATAAATATATAAAAATAATAAATTGTGTAAAGATAAAGATAGATATTATGCATGTTTCAAGTTAAGGATGTTAAAATTCTTCGAAGAATTCCATCTCTAAGAATTGTAAGAAATATTAAGATAAAATTTTTGAACCATATACACGCGGTACTCTAACAATTGTAATCAAAGAAAAAAAACAACAAATGAAATGGAAACTACTATCCAAATTATAAAATTAACCGAACCATAAATCTAGTCGAGAAAAAACATTTCTCCGCAAGACAAATTACATCACGGTTAGTGCTATCGAATCGACGTATTATCCACAAAGACGAAATGACTTCCTCCTAACGTATATAACATCTTAAACCCGCTAGGCACCGATGAACTTAATGGAGCTCCAAAAATTTGAGCAATACAATGTTCCTAAAATATATACAATAAAATGTTGAGAGCTTTACAGAGGATGAAGAAGACTTTTGATGTTGTGTAATTCATCCACAACTCTATGCCTTTTATAAGTACAAAATTAGGATATGAGAGATTATGGAATTAAAACATCATAAATTATAAAATTAAGAGAATAGAGGTTACAAATTTTGTTATATGCTCATTATCCTATTTAAAGATTTGTAACTCATTATAGTGCTTTAAAAATTAGTCAAAGAATTTAATAGTTTTTTATTTACTATATTTACATTCCTTGCACAAAATAATTATTCAAATCCTCTCAAAACTTGTCTTTTATATATGTATAGATAGATAATAACGTTTGAGAGGGGTGCAAAAGGCGAAATGAAACTTGGACCACTTTCCCCAAATAACTAAAAAGTATGAAGTGCATCCAGGTAAGAAAAAACAAAAGCATATTCAAATTTGACAATATAACTAAAAGAAATTAACTCCTATTTTATCTCCGCTTCTTCTCCAAATTAACTAACAAGACAATAATTGATTTTCATCCGCCTGTGTCGGGCGATTGACCACGTTAGGAACGCCTGACTGGCGTTATCTCCGTTTTACTTGAGTTGAGATAATATGGGGCCCTTTTCTTGGGAATCAAGCCTACCTATAAATACTACTTTGTTGCAGTTTTAAACTCAACTTTGTTCATGAATATTGATTGTATCTCCCTTGTGAGTTCCTCCTTAGTGAGGTTTATCTAAATCCTACATTGTAGGTTCCTTGTTTCTCATCTTTTGATTAGATTAAGTATATGCATCAATGATAAGTGTATCCATTAAGTAATGGAGCACTAGGGCGATTAAGCTTAGTGAAAGTTACACTTCTTCCCTTCTCTAACCTCCCATTCGTTCATTTTGGATCTAATTTTTGTGGCTAGATCCAACTTATCTTTGTTTATTTGTTGATTAATTCAAGACCAAACACCGATTGGCATGTCTTGAGAATTTATGGATCTAAATCACATAGATCCTTATCATAAAATATGAAGAAAAGCAAAGCTTCTGGATCCAACTACAAACTCTAAACCTTGATTCAATTAACTAAACCTATTACTTATTTTGCGTCTCCAAAATTGTTAGGAAAGCCATCTTTCTAGTGTACTTACCCAGTAGATTAGATTCTAACTATCGAAGTCTCCTTCCAATACCTAGACTCTAATTCCTTTAGCTCCTTAGACCCAAGCCCTCACAATGGATCCTCTCTCTCGAGTGCAGATAATTTAAGTGATGATCGTTTTGTTGGAGATTTAGGGATTACAAGAAGGAATACAAGAGCTTAGTAACTGAAACGAAATTACAAAGTTCGAAACAAATAAATTGGAAAAGCCGAGTCGAGGAGTCCTCTTTTCGCAAGACGAGATACGCCCCGGTAGTGCTCTTCGGATTGGCATTTCGTCCCCAAAGATAAAACGGCTACGTCTCTGGTGAAGCAGCACCGCTATCAGCAGAGCTCCGACGAACTGGATGGAGGAGAGGGCAGAGCTTCGACAAAAGAACAATGCAGAGGGAGGAGAAAGTGTATGATGCAGAGTGTGGATTCTAGTTTCTGATGTAGAGAAAGTGTATGATGCTTAGGGTGTGAATGGATGTGTTTGGAGTCGTATTTGAGGCCCTTTTACATGCAGAAATCCAAAAATGATTCGAACTTGTCCGCCGCGAATCGCTGGGTTGCAACTCGCTGAGTCACTTGCCCAATCGGAATTCTTGCGTCGTCCCGGTGAGTTGCCGAAACTCATTTGGGCTCCGATTCGTTCCGTGAGCTTGTTTTCACTCCGTTTTCATGTATAATCTTTTTCTACACAACTTCACAAAGTGGTCAAAATACCAAATTATAGAGAATAATATAGATTAATGCCCTTTTAATGGCCAAATGTGTACAATAACCAATCAGTTCCTTTTCCTAAACACGTGCAAAATCCAAGCTTATCAACCAACGATAAAATTCAACAATCATAATCGAAGCGTACACGACAAAATCTATTTTCGAATAACCCAGAATTGATTTTATTTCAATCCCAGGTTAACCATTAAACGATCTACCATTTTGGAACACGCATACTTATTGGCATAAGATTGATCGGTCTAAAACTACAACTTACTCTTAACAATATAAGAGTTTTCTCATTAAAGATTGACAATGCTATCATTATTTTGATACAAGCAACCCGCAAAATTGGCACGAGTTATGGAAACCACAAAATTAAAATAACAAATATACTGCATTCGTCCCATCGAAATAGATACTTTTTGGATAACACGTGTTTTAATGCATAACTAATAAAATGAAAAAAAAATAGAAAGAAAAAGTGATTAAAATATTGTTAGTGAAGAAGGAAGACTGCTTATTAGAATAAAAATAGTATGTCAAAAGTAGAAGTTAACTGGTTTTATAGGACGGATCCCAATTAAAAAGTGTTTATTAATGGACAAAGTTTCATATTATGCCAATAACTCCAAATTATGGTAAATGATGTGTTTACCATTATCTATTAAATTTAATAATAATAGATAGCTACATTTAAAATAGAATCCATTAAATCTTCAAATCCAATAACTTAATATTTCCTACTCTCCCGTTCTGTGACAGTAGAGACGTTTCTTTTTGGCACACGATTTAAAAAAAATTATATTAAGTACGTAAAGTAAAGAAAGAATAAAAAAGGATATAAAAAAGGTAGAGAGATGAAAAGAGAATAAAGGTTAAAGAGAGTAAAGTAAGTGAGCATAAAAATGTTGACTTTTACTGAAAAAGAAAATGACTCCACTAGTATTGAACGTATCAAAATAGCAAAATAACTTCACTACTGTGGAACGGATGGAGTATATGTTTTGCAATTAAAATATATTATGCTTTAAATATATTTACATAAATTTGTACACTAATCATTGCATAACATTGTTAGAATATGGTAAAAGTTTTTATATGCCTCTACCCGGAGCACAATAATATTCAATAAAATTAGTACACAAAAAAGTGCATTGCATTATTTGTACAATTAATATTTATATAGCCTCTACCCGGAGCACAATAGTTTTCAGTATTTTTTTATACATAAATATTATCAAATAAAATGACGACTATATCAATATCAAAAGTATTAAAATGCATATTACACGTTCTATAATATGTTAATAAATTCAGTTGTCTTTTATAACTATTATATATTAAGTTGGCAACCATAATTCTACAAGGACATTATGATGCTAGCAACTATTATTTTCATCGTGAGAGGAAGTAAACTGAAAAATGGTCGTGTTAGAATATTGTGTTGTTGGACAATACTTGTTAAATTATTTCTATGCTACCTAATTCGATATATAGATTCTCTGTCCCTTAAGATTATAGAATATAGATATACTAGTATTATTTTTGTTAATGTTTGTCAAAATGAATTATACTCTAGCTCTCTATGCTGATGGATTTATTAGTTAGTTAATATTCCCCTCGTCCCATAGTAATATTTTTAATTGGACATGGATTTTAATACATAATTAAAGAAATAAGAGAGAGATAAAAAAAATAATTATAGTATTACTAATTGAAAATAAATCACATTTCATTAGAAAAAAAAGAATTTTTAAATTTAAAAAATAGATATTTTTATAAGATGAATTAAAAAAGAAAAAAATTGGCTTATAGGATGGAGTATTTATTATAGTAAATTTATACATATGCCTACCCGAGGAAACGACTAAAATTATGGTTACGTTACACGTAATCAAGATTCTTTGTCAAATACACACATACACGTCAAATGCATAGTTCAACGAATAAACTGACTCCAACACAATACATCAATACAAATATAGATACTCACTCCGTCCGGAATAGCAATCCCATTTTTTCATTTTAGTCTGTCCGCAAATAGGAGTCCCGGTTCACTTTTACCGTAAATGGTAATAGGATCCCACCTTCCACTAACTCATTCTACTCACATTTCATTTAAAACTAATATATACAAGTGAGACCTCTATTCCACTAACTTTTTTCCACCAATTTTTTTTAATATTTCTTAAAACTTGTACCGCCTATAAATGAGACTCCTAATGGCGGATGGAGGGAGTAATTGTGATCCCGTATGAACAATCCTTTAAATGTAAACTAAGAATTGGTATTATTATTTGGATTTTTTAATCTATGGTATCCATTTACGTCATAGTTAACATTGATTTTTAATAATTTTTAGTATGAAAATGATATATTACTACGTACTTATTAAAATTAAGATAGTTGTGATATGGGGAGTGTTATATTGCTAACTCACTACTTAATTGCTAACTACAATTAAATAATAGCCTTTAGATATTTAAATTAAGGACCTAGATCATCAACCCCGAAATGTCAATACGCTCAACAAAAAATGTCAATAAGGGTATTAACGTCAATTTACAACAAATTAGTTGTAACTAACTTTTGAAAAATATCCTATAACTTTAATATGCATTATAACCTTTTTGATTTAAATAATTTTTTTGCACAATATATATCAAATTAAAGATAATTTCATAAGGATTCTAATGAGATCTCACTCGGCTCCTACGTCAAAATTTGAAATTTTTTTTGAATTTTTTGAATTTTTTCGTACAGCACAAATGTCAACATAGTATATAAAATATGTCAATATAAGCAATGCTTTATCATTCTCAAAGCATTGTGTTGACATTCTCAAAGCATTGTATTTATATTTTCGAAACACTGTATTGACATTTTCATCCAAAACCCTAATTTGGTAGTTTTTTTAATCTTTTTCGATTTAATTAATAAAAACGAAAATTACACGTGGAAAATTGTAGACCACAAGTTTTCTATAATTCTATGGTCTTAAATTAGTTGTAGTTAGCAATTAAATGACGAGTTAACAATTGATCCTCCCCGTTGTGGTATATTCTAAAATTATGGAATAAAATCATCGACGCATATATTGGTATTATAAATAACATAATTTGATATTACATGTAACATATATTGATATTGTATAACATGTTAGGTTTAGTATACTGAAAAGCATGTTTCAAGCACGAATGAGCACGAATAGAATCTTGCTTGTATACAGAAAACTCTACAATCCACTTTTAACCCGATTCAGTATTATTCGAGCAGTTCGCACGAATAGAATCACTATTATTATTACATTGTGTTTGTTTGTGCGTTTATAAGATGTTTTATAAACATTTAAATGCATAAGAAGCAAACAAAACCTAAGTCTTTTGCTTAGTAGACTGGTTGTGGGCGTCGTCCACTTTAAGGTAACTACAGTCGGTTCTATGCAATGCTTTGCAAAAGAGAAATAAGAATGTCACAACCTAGATAGGCTTTGGCTACCTATCGCGAAAGGTTGCAATGTCAGTCCAATTATTTCTAAGCCTTATTGAAATAAGATGACGTTGGTGTAGTATAGCACTGAATGGATCTAATAGCAAGACGTGTCTTTATGCTATCTACTGAAAAATGAGGTCTTGATAATTTATTTCTTAATCAATGTACGTTAGCATTGAGCATACGGTATTGATTGCGCACTACTTTGACTTGCCAAAAGGTGCGGGTTTTTTCGTAACCCAGGAATCTTGGCATATTGGGTAGTGTAGATTAATATCTAGCAGTGCTAGGATTGCTATTATATTGAATCGTGCACGAGGTGAGTCTTGTTTGATAATGTCCTCAAGAGGAGCTCGAACAAGGTTTTATTATTCAGAAAACTGGCCAGTTGGAATTTAATTATTCCATGAATAATAAATAAGTGTTTCTTTCTAAGTCCACTCTTGGAATTAATAAGATGTTAATTAATTAAGTACATAGCAGACATTAATTAATTAATGGACATATCTATCTTTATTCGAGTCCTAGTATTTTGATAAGATCAGCTCACACTGATTTCAAAATACTGTTCGGGAACCAGTCAGAAGATCTGTGGTCTAGTATCGAAGATCTTCGTGGAGAAGGCGCAAGCAATCGACGATTCTTTGGAGCATCAAATTGGTAACTCTAAACCGTAGTATTCATGTTTATGATTTACTTTATTGGAGCATGAATTATTTGCGTTCTAGTAGCAATTATCTGTTTAACATGTGAATTAATTAATCGCATAATCGGTCAAATAGATCTTCGTCTGATTTATTTGTTATGTGCAAGTCTTCCTTTGTGCAAGGGGCACCAAACCCTAACATAACAAGGATTGATATTATATTCCCCTGTCTCACTGATGATGTCCAACTTTCTTTTTGGTTTGTCCCTATCAAGATGACTCATTATTAAAAAGAGTGAACTTCAAAAATGGTCCCTGGACTATGGGTTTATCACGAAAATGGTCCCTGGACTTTAAAAATATCACCAGTAATCCCTGGACTAAGGGTTAATATAAAAAACGGTCATTTTGCACTGTTTCGAGATGAAAATGCCCTTTTGAGGGGTTCTCGAAAATGCCCTGACAAATAAGAACCAATTCGCGATAACGGACAGCTGCAGCAACGGCAGGCTTGGCGGCGTTTGTCGCACTGGCAGCCTGCTGACAGCAGCAGTCCAGGTTCGGGGCAGCGACACAGCTGTAGCGGCTGCAGAGAGAACAGTGACTTCTGGGCAGCGGCGGCTGTGCTTCGTTGGCTGCGTGCAGCACAGGCGACCGGACAGCAGCGGGTGCGACGATTCAGCAACAGCAGCGTCGGTATCCCGCAGTGCAGTGCCGGCGTCGGAGAAGTCAGGCTCGGCGAGCGTGCGAGTCGAGTGGGAGCCCAATGGCGGCAGTCCGATCGTCGGGAAACTGGCCTAGCTGCGCCGGCAGCCCAAGCTCTCAAGCTGGGAAGTTTGCGCGACGTTGAACAGCAGTGGCTCGCGAATCGAGTGGGGGCCCTTAGTGGCAGTTCTCGGACTCGACTGGTGACGGAGGCGAGAGCATGCAAACGTCGCATTGCCTCGTTCCGTGACTTCGCTTTCCAAATTGATTAGGGTTTTCCCTTGGATTCAATTTTGGAAATAATTCAAGATTAATATAGAAATAAGATTTAAATATATCTTTTGTGGATTTTATATATTATATGAGATTTAATTATGAATTAAATCATGGATTAATTAGATTCTTTCCTTATTTTTATGGATTTATATGGATTTTATTCCTAGATGAATCCTAGTTAAATTTGGAAAAAGATAATCTAGTTTTTATCTATATCATATGGATTTATATGGATTTGTTCCTAGATGAATCCTAGTTGGATTTAGATAATGAAAATATTATTTTATTCTTATCTTATGAATTTATATGAATTAATTCATTGATAAACTCTAGATGGATATGGAGAGTAATAGTATTTTATTCTTATCCTATGAATTTATATGAATTTATTCATATATGAGTTCTAGATTGATTTGAATAAGTGATAATATAATATTATCTAATTCTATGGATTTATATGGATTTACTCCAAGTTAAATCCTGGATGGATTAGGATTAATATTTATATTAATTTATTTTTATCCTATGGATTTGAGTAGATTTAATTCTATTAAGACAAATCCTAGATGGATTAAAATAAGTATTAATCCAAGTTATCCTTATCTTTTGGATTTATATCCTAGATAGATTAGGATATTAGTTAATATATAAGAAAATCCTTATTTAATTGGATTTAGATAAATTTATTATCTAATAAATCCTAAGTAATATTTGATATATATTCTAGATGTCTGTTCTAAATGGAATTAAGATTTGTATAAATCTTGGTTGATAGGATTTTATTTTTATCTTATGGATTTTGATGGAATTGTTTCTATCTAGTAATATCCTAGTACGATTAAAATAATGATAATCCTAGATCAACATTATCTTGCATTGTAGGATTTGATTTTATCGAAATAAAATCTAGAATAATCCTAAATGGATTTAGATAGTTAACTCTATCTTGATAAATCCTAAATGAATTTGGATAATTATTATCCAAGATAAAAGTTAATTATTTAATTGAATCTCACTTGACTAGATTAAATAATTGTTGTTAATTATCCAGTGTGTTTAAATGCCATGCATTAAATGGATTTATCTGTTTATTTGGTGTTTATCTTTATAAGTGGATTATCTGCTTATGTGATAATTATGCAAAAACCATATAAAATATCTAAGTGATAATTACAACAAATGCGTTGATAGTCTCCATCGATTGGTTTGTCAATTTATGAAGCTAGTTTCTAATATTATCGCCACCCATTATGTGGGGACAATAATCCTACGAAATAACAAGTTCATAGGGACTGACTTCTCAATAATAAATAGTATGGACTAGAAAGTGATTTCTAATATTATCGCCACCAATTATGTGGGGACAATAATCCTAAGAAATTACAAGTTTCAGAAGTTCAAACAGAATTTATGAGATAGCTTGATTTTGTTATCAACACATGATCATTGTTATGAGAGTGTGTTGTAGAAATAAAATTCTGTAATGCTAAATCTGATGGTCGTGCTTAGGCAACATTAGGCGGCCATGCCATTATGTGGTCTCTGGACTATTCGTCGGTGTTGTGACCAGTAAAAATGTTAAAGTTGAGAATGAGTATTGAGTATGGAGGGTACCTGTTTTCGATTTTACAGTTGCAAGATACATAATTGTTTTGTGGTTATTTGCAATTATGTATTGAGCATAAGTATGTGATAATAAGTTTATTTGCCAAATCTTCATTATGTCATTCAATATTTTGTCTGCGATCCTTAAAGAAATAAACTCGAATGCCAAAATTATGTAGACTGGAAACGTAAATGGATAAGATTCTCATCGCTGAAAACTTGGAGTTTATACTCAATGATTCATGTCCTCCATTTCCTCGACATAATTCCATGAAGAATGTTCGAGAATTCATTATGCATGTACTTGACAAGCTCTTCGAGGAATAAGGTCAAGCTAGCACGACAAGTCTTGGTAAGTGACGATGAAAGATGGATATTAATAGAATCTGTCAAGATGATTCAATTGGAATATCCTAGAGTGACAGAATGTTTTGAGGATCTTTTGATCAGTCAAATACCTAAAGTAACAAGAAATGACTATAAGAAGGTTTAACTGAAAAGTAGAAAATCTTCAAAATAATAGTCGTTATATTACAGTTAGAGGAAAATAACATGATAGATGAAGAATTCATAAAAGCTGAATTTTTCCTAAGTCCTATTTCATTTGAACAAAAGACTAGATATGGAAATCATGAAGCCTGAATTGTCATCAATGTTTGTTTGAAAGCGAAGAGAAGATGCTTTGTGAGTTGGATTGACCTCTGTTAAAGAAAGACAATAACTTACATGATAATGCAACTTCTAAGTAAGAGATCTTGATCCAGTTAGGCAACTGTTGCAGTGAGAGCAATTAATGCTCAATTATTGTTTTATGATTGATGCTCAAGTCGTCATAGTATTGAAACAATATAAATGCAACAAGGTTGAGTATTGAACAACAGTACAACACATCAACTTCTTAAACAATGAATGATAAAGTATTTGTGGCTCTTAGTTTCTAAGGCCAAGAAAATACTTAGCAATTGTTCAAACTGATCTATACTATCAAGATTTTGACAATTAGTTTGTTAAATAGCTTGAAAGTTAAGAATGTCTGTTTGATGCACTTAAGTTAGAATCATTTGATTATTCAAGAGATTCAGAATACTTATAGAAGTGCAACGTAGAAAGACATGCAAGTCTTAATGGTTTACACCATAAGGAGACTAGCAAAGGGTTATGATCAATAGTGGGAGTCTAATCTCCATTAACGAATCCAAGCATTCTCCTAAAGAATGGGATAGTTATGTAAAAAGGAATCGAAGTATTTCTAAGACAAGTTTGATTAAGTGATGAGTTATACTCATTAAAATCTTATCATTAATGGGATAAGAGTTGGATACAACGAGATACAACTTAAAGAAACTACCAACATTAGTACCTTCTACAAAACACGAGTTGTGGACTAGAACGACTCTAGTCTAGCACATCTCAAGGTGTAATGTTGTTTCAACAAATGTTGGAAAGTTATCCAAGTAATTGGAGTTGAGTACTAAGGTATGTTTTAAGTTGTCCCAAATGATATAAGAATATAAGTTCTGTAATCTTCAAAGATATAATTCTTGTATGAAGATCAAGAGAGGAACTAAAGGCCTAACGGTGTGATAACTCTCAAAGTTATAGAGAAAGATATCATTTTTCTACTTAACCAAAAGCCTTACCATTAGAAACTTATGCAGAAATAATATCAACTTCAGTACCTAAGATTGTAAGAGCCATGTTGTAGTGGGAGCGTTCTTAGGAACATAACAAGTTCATGGGTCTAAGAGTGTCTCTAGACTCAGACTTAGATTAACTTGAACATAATCCCTTTAACTACAATATAGCATTGGTTCATTTGGATATTCATCCTTGAAAAGGTGATAGATTCCAAACTACAATCTAAGATAGACAACAAGTTTTACAAGACTTGCAATACTACCTATAGGTTGTGTCAGTCAGTGGGAGCTAGTATATTTGCAAGTGTAAATGTGGATCTCAAAAGGGCTAGACAATGACAATGGGTTGTGCCCAAAGAGATCATTCTTCTCGATTGTCGTTGTGCCAGGATTGATTCGATCCTATTGTCTATCAGAATTTACATAAATTAGAATGTATGTATTATGATTGTCAAGATAGCTTTCTATTAACAGAAGTCTTGAGGAGATCATCTACATAGAACATCCTAATGGGTATGTAATAAAGGGCAAGATACACATGATTGGAAGCTTATGAAGACCTTCGTGGTCTTAGGGAAGCATCTAAATCAGAGTATATGTGTTTTATCAAAATTCTTAAGAATGCTGTAAGCACAAGGAAGTTGAAAATGCATTATATATGGTATTATTGGTACTCTACGATGATGAAATCTACAAAAGTTGCAAACAACTAAGATTGACATCTGGCGTGGTAAACTGGTTGTCTACCCAGTTTAAGATAAAGGATTAAAGAGAATTACGTTTTAAGCATCTAAGTCTTTTAAGATTTCTAGAAAGAATGTTGAGTTTCTCTTAGGAATCCTATATCTATACATTTCTTGGAACATTTTAGCATTAAAAATTCCATGTAGAGGTTTTTACCTTTCAAGATGAAGTTGTCTTGTCTCTAGTCAAATGTCGTCTGACACCGTGAGATCAAGAATAATGAGACTAGTTTTGGAGATAGATGTCTCATGTATGCTATAATGTATACTAAGTTTGATATTAGCTGTCCAGACTTATATCATATTAACCATGGCAAAGGACTTTGATTGAGGTAAGAATATACCATAGTTCTTGAGAAAGGCTAGTTGCTATTTTCTAGTTTTGTCAGTCATTCATGTAATATCCTTGGGGTTACACTGACTAATCAATGATCGAGTAAGTCATCCTCATTATATGTGTTGTAGCTTTGATCATAAGTTTGAGTATGCCTATGAGTTTAATTACTCTAGCGAAGGCTAACTCAAGGGACATACGAGGTCATAAGCTAAGTAATCACATAGAGTGAAGACATTAATTAAAGATCAAGTACGCAACAATGACATAGTGATGGAAAACATATTATGAGAGAACAACCAAGCAGATTTTTTCACAAGAATTGCCTCTATGGCAACATGTTTCAAACATGATGTGAAATGAATGGTGGTTCGATATATCTAGCATCGAGACCTGCTTAGAGTATAAGTGGGAGAGTTTTTGGCAGTGGGTATACTCTAAAGCATGTTTTGAGTATAAGTGGGAGATAGTTAGGTTTAGTATACCGAAAAGCATGTTTCGAGCACGAATGAGCACGAATAGAATCTTGCTTGCATACAGAAAACTCTACAATCAACTTTTAACCCGATTCAGTAGTATTCGAGTAGTTCGCACGAATAGAATCACTATTATTATTACATTGTGTCTGCTTGTGCGTTTATAAGATGTTTTATAAATATTTAAATGCATAAGAAGCAAACAAAGCCTAAGTCTTTTGCTTAGTAGACTGGTTGTGGGCGTCGTCCACTTTAAGGTAGCTACAGGTCGGTTCTATGCAATGCTTTGCAAAAGAGAAAGAATAATTTTACAAACTAGATAGGCTTTGGCTACCTATCGCGAAAGGTTGCAATGTCAGTCCGATTATTTCTAAGCCTTATTGAAATAAGATGACGTTGGTGTGGTATAGCACTGAATAGATCTAACAACAAGACGTGTCTTTATGCTATCTACTGAAAGACGAGCTCTTGATAATTTATTTCTTAATCAATGTACGTTAGCATTGAGCATACAGTATTGATTGCGCACTACTTTGACTTGCCAAAAGGTGCCGGTTTTTCGTAACCCAAGAATCCTGGCATATTGGGTAGTGTCGATTAATATCTAGCGGTGCTAGGATTGCTATTATATTGAATCGTGTACGAGGTGAGTCTCGTTTGATAATGTCCTCAAGTGGAGCTCGAACAAGGTTTTATTATTCAGAAAACTATCCAGTTGGAATTTAATTATTCCATGAATAATAAATAAGTGTTTCTTGATAAGTACACTCTTGGAACTAATAAGATGTTAATTAATTAAGTCCATAGCAGACATTAATTAATTAATGGACATTTCTATCTTAAGCGCGGGAAATAATCAATTAAACAAAAGGAAGCCCAGATTACTTGTAATTTCGGATTTGGATGGGGTGTGCAATATTACTTCTGTAGTGGTTGCTCGTAATATTCCAATATAAGGTTGTATTAAATTGTGGGTTCAATTTAATTAGTAAAAAGCTAATTGGGGGAGCCCATATCCAAAACCTTCTATAAATCCCTGACATGACCCAATATGTAACTTAATATAAATATGAGAACAAATAAGATAGAATTAAGATTGCAATTTTGATGAAATTCACGTCTAAATCCATAAGGAGTGAGGGATGAAATTTTCTTCAATTATTCTCCTCCGTGAGATTTTCAGCTCTTCCTCTGTGAAGAATATTTCTATCTTCTTTATTCGAGTCCTAGTATTTTGATAAGATCAGCCCACACTGATTTCAAAATACTGTTCGGGAACCAGTCAGAAGATCTGTGGTCTAGTATCGAAGATCTTCGTGGAGAAGGCGCAAGCAATCGATGATTCTTTGGAGAATCAAATCGGTGACTCTAAACCTTAGTATTCATGTTTAGGATTTACTTTCTTGGAGCATGAATTATTTGCGTTCTAGCAGCAATTATCTGTTTAACATGTGAATTAATTAATCGCATAATCGGTCAAATAGATCCTCGTCTGATTTATTTGTTATGTGCAAGTCTTCCGCAGTGCAAGGGGCACCAAACCCTAACATAACAAGGATTGATATTATATTAGTCTTACATTAGATGCATATTTATTTCATAATAAATCGTATTATATGATCTATTTATGATTAAAGCTATTAAATATTGATTAAAACTAAGACGTTGTCATATCTTATTGATATTAGACTCTATCAAATATTGATTATGAATATTAATTTTTGTTAATTAATAATTTTTATAAATAAAAAATTTTATTGATATTGAAAAACTAAAATTTTAAATTTAATTTTGTAAAATTAAATCTAATATTGAAATAAAGAAACAAAGTGAAGGATGACAAAAGGGAAGAAGAATGATAATTTTGAAATAATATCAGATATAGTACATAACTTAAATAATATCAGATTTAAAATGTTAAAAGTGTAAAAAGACCAAATTGCCCAAACCCCCAAAACCCCTCAAAAGGGCATTTTCATCTCGAAACAGTGCAAAAGGACCGTTTTTGATATTAACCCTTAGTCCAGGGACTATTGGTGATATTTTTAGAGTCCAGGGACCATTTTCGAGATAAACCCATAGTCCAAGGACCATTTTTGAAGTTCACTCTAATGAGGGTTGGAAGTACGTTGTGACTCTAATGAGGACGCACCCTATTGCTCCCCGTATTATTTTATTTGTAACTTTTTTGTAACTATTTTCATTATTAACCAAAATATTTTATTTGATAAGTTTATTTTGTTGGGCATGACATCGGATGAAAATCCCATATCACCTTATAGTAATATTTATTTTTATCAGAATATATTCACTTCGTGTAATACCCGCTTCTTTCATTATCCTTTCCGTTGATGTTTAACGTCGAACTAGAGAATCTTCACTCTCTTGCTTCGTTGAATTAATTAAGAACTCGTTACTTACTGATACTTAGTGTTGATAGTTCGCGAAACAAAACTCTGAAGTGAAAGTTAAACGAACTAAAGCAATTTAAGATATTTATGAAACTTAACAAATGTCGAGAACGCATACGGAGATATCATTCCCGACTAAAGCGTTTGTATACATCCCAAACTACATTTTCACTTGCATAATTAAATGTATGTGGGTTTATGAGTTTAAGAAAAAGGAATTATGGATGCTATTACAAAATACACAAGTATGGGCCTAGAGCTTAAGAAACTATATTGCTATTGCTTGCATTTTGGGCCTCTTCTTTTTCCCAAGCCCAAATCTCAGCCCGTCGGGGCCAGGGCAGCAAGCCCATTTCTGGACAGCAACGTGGCAGCCAAGCTTCTCCCTCACCTGCAAGATAAAACAAGATTTAGCTACTAAAGAACAAGAGGAACTAATGAAGCTCTTAATAGAGGAAAGGAAACAACATCTCTTTAACTATGGAGGACCAAAGACTCACCAAAGATAGCAAGTCAAATCTGCCATCTTGCTCCTCCAAAACAGCCCCTGCGAAGTAGCCTTTCCTAGTCACACAATCAACCAAAATAAGTAAATGAGAAGTCCTATTGTCCTAAGCTAAACACCAAGTTTCATTAATCAAAAGAAGTGGAGATCAAGAAAGTAAGAGATTTTCTGCAGCATGAAAACAAAGAGGCTGGGCAGCCATTTAAATCCCCCTAGGTGCACCCTACATGCTCCTGCAGCTTACAAACAAATGAGTTATTAACCAAGTACCATGAGGCCATGTGAGGACAAGAATGTTTAATGGGTCAAACACGTACTGTAAATAACACCAAGCCTCTTAAGTAAAAGGGTGTGTTGAAGATCAAAACAGAGAGATATGCTGGGAGTGAAAACAAATGAGGAGTCAGCCCTTTTAATGCAGCAAAGTACCCCAAGTTCTCCTATAAAGATCCCCTTCATACCACATTCGAACTCCCTCCCACACATCTCAAAATAATCAGCAAAAATTTAGAGAGAGTTAGAAAGCTTGGTGCCTTAGGAGCTGATCTCAAGCAGCAACCAGCTCAAGAGGTATTTTCCTCCATTCCCAATCTTTTCTCAAGCATCATGTAGAAACACCTCAACATAGAAGTCTCAACAGTAGCTTTCTTAGAGCTTTAACAAATGGAATAAGAGTACAATAGGCTGCCTTAATGCTCAACTTCAGTAGCAAACCCACAAAAGTACCAACACAAAAATATAGAATCGTAGCTATGGGAAATTTCAGCAGTAGCAAAGAATGGAGTAAGCATAAATAGCTGATAACAGTGCTTAGTCAAGTGGAATAAACCTCATATCAGTAAAACCAAGTTATCTAAATCATAGGAGCAAGACTTGGTGTAGCAAAAATGGCAGCAAGCCCTTTCCAGTGAGTTGAGCTCCAAAATCAAAGTCTTTAATCACACATAGCTACTGCCTAAGTTTTTTAAAACAAAATACTAAGAAATGAAAGGGGTGGAAGAACTTAGCTTTTAAAATTGTGCTTGGGCTGCCCGATCTGGACGACGACGGAAGGCTGCGAGGCGGCAGCGTCGGCGCTGGTCTGAGAAGCAGACTGAGCAGCGTCGGCGACGGCAACGGGAGGGCAGCTGCGGGGACTCCATGGCGAGCCCAAGCTCCAGAGGTGAAGACGGCAACGGCGAATCGCCGGAGAAGAGAGGAAAGGCGGAGATGGCTGGACCGGCGCCGAGCGACGCAGCAGGCGGCAGCCCTGCTCGTCGGGCAGCCGAGGACTTCTCCGAACTCGACGGAGAGAGAGACACGTTGGAGAAGGGAGTTCCCACCGACGGAGCTCCGAAATTTCGCCGGGGATGAGAGCGGCGAATGGCGACGAGCGGCGGTGAGAATGAGGCGAAGAGAGAGAGAAAAGAAATCTAGGGATTTTTCTATTTTAAATTTGGGGTTGAGTTTAATTAAGTGTTGGGTCTTTTCTTTTTAGTTGGGCCTCTTCAATTAAATAAAGGTATGGGCTAAGAATTAAAATAGAAGCTTGGGCCTGAAAGTATTTAAAGAAAGGATTGGACTAATTTATTCATTTTCTTAGTTGGACTAAGTGAATAAATTAAATGGACTAGTTTGCTAATTAAATCATGAGCTCCCCTAAATTACTCTATCAAATAATTAATACTAAGTAATGGGTTGCTAATTAAATCCCGGGAGGATAAATTATTTTCAAACGAGATACATGAAAAATAATCCTCCCAAAGATAGTCGATAATTTCTTAAAACCTCCACAATAAATTAAATCTACTGATTTAATTAATGTTCAAGGATTCTAGAACTTTTTCTAGAAAAATAAGAAAAAGGAATAAAAAAGAGCACGCACTTAGGATGCATTCATGTTTAAGCTTAATTGACTTCTTAAGCCTAATTAAGTATTATTTCCATGTTACTAAAGGGGCGTCTTCGCGCGTCATCTAAAAATCAAGCTAAGGAGTTTGTTCGGCTAAGAGATAGCCTTTGAGGTGGGCATTCTTTCAAAACGTGATTTCAGTATGAAAATGTGAATTTTTGCTCAAGTATATTGTCATGCCATGTTTTGTTTTATGATTACCTATCTGCTTGGCTATGCCAATTTAAGTTAAATCGAATTCGGGTCCCAGTAGGGCCGCAAACCCTACTCGGACTAGTGTACACATAAGGGGACCGTGAGCTAACAAAAGAGTTGGCCGGTCCAGTGACCGTCGTGGAATGTGGCCACATTCCCGGTTCACATCAGTTTCAGATATGGTATATCTATGTTACGTGATTGCGCAATCAAATCTTAATGAAAAGAAAAGTATTTAGTGACTCGGGTCTTTTAAGTAAAACCCCGTGATCACTCAACTGTGGCATTGACAATTTAAAATAGAACTGTTTTTGGCAATGTGCCCACTGAGTATATCAAATACTCAGCCCTGCATGTTATTTTCAAATGTGCAGATTGAACGTGGACGAGGAAGCGAAGGTGTTGGGACAAGAATTTTAAATAAGTAGTTAGGTAGCCCAAAGTAGCATGTCTTCATACGTGCTATTTTGTCTTGGACTCTTCCGCTGCAATCTAAAGTTATGTTCTAGAAAGTTATGAACTTAGTCTTGATACGCTGAATTCATTTGGACTATGTACCCATATGCCTTTGAGACTATTGCTTTAAGTGATTTTACCCCTTTTATGTTGTCCCTTGATTATTGAAAATTGTTTA
>NC_062970.1:21946175-21965175 GCF_023119035.1 Salvia hispanica | reverse complement strand
GTATGTTGTCATGCCATGCTTTGTTTTATGCTTACCTATCTGCTTGGCTATGACAACTAAGTTAAATCGAATTCGGGTCCCAGTAGGGTCGCAAACCCTACTCGGACTAGTGTACACATAATGGGACCGTGAGCTAACATAAGAGTTGGCCAGTCCAGTGACCGTCGTGGAATGTGGCCACATTCCCGGTTCACACCATGTTCAGATATGGTATAGTTATGTTATGTGATTGCGCAATCAAATCTTAATGAAAAGAAAAGTATTTAGTGACTCGGGTCTTTTAAGTAAAACCCCGTGATCACTCAACTGTGGCATTGACAATTTAAAATAGAACTGTTTTTGGCAATGTGCCCACTGAGTATATCAAATACTCAGCCCTGCATGTTATTTTCAAATGTGCAGGTTGAACGTGGACGAGCAGGCGAAGGTGTTGGGACAAGAATTTTAAATAAGTAGTTAGGTAGCCCAAAGTAGCATGTCTTCATACGTGCTATTTTGTCTTGGACTCTTCCGCTGCAATCTAAAGTTATGTTCTAGAAAGTTATGAACTTAGTCTTGATACGCTGAATTCATTTGGACTATGTACCCATATGCCTTTGAGACTATTGCTTTAAGTGATTTTACCCCTTTTAAGTTGTCCCTTGATTATTGAAAATTGTTTAGTCGCGAAATAGCTACGCTCACTAGCACTAGGGAGTTGTGGTCGTGACACTTCGTCCGTGAGTGGAATCCTGTTTTTCCATTTTACTCAATACGAGAAAAGGAGTCCCGGTTCAATTTTGCCATAAATGGTAATAGGGTCACACATTCCAGTAACTCATTTCACCCACATTTCATTTATTTTTGTTGTCTCTACATTTATGCAATAGATTCCCTATCAATATATTTCAATGTAACGTGCAATAATATTTCATTTGATTCTATAAAGGATCCCATTAACATAAATCCAATACATTATGTAATACCCGCTCAAATTAACGCCCTTAAACGTGTATAGAGTAAATAAATATATTAAAGCAAGTAGTATTTTAAACTCCTATGTTTCGTTGTATTAAAATCTTTGATGGGTTTTAATTGATAGTTAAACGCCAATGAGAAAATAATTTTGATCAAGAACTTTGATGTGCAAAATGATACATGAAGCGATAAAATAATTGTCTGTGTATAAATCAGATGGATATTAAATGTCCATTTACAGAATATAGTCATTTCTTTTAAAATAAGAAATGTACAAAATTGAGTTATGGCTTCTTCGCAAAGCTAGTATTCTATCTTCAGGAAACTCCAACTTCCTACAAATGATGGGACAAGTCAAAAACTACAGTGTAATAAGAATACTGCAACAAAAATAACTTTTACCATATTTAACCATAGTCAACATGTGAATAGTGCAACTGAAAATGACCTAAAGCCATCACATAGGTATATATGGCACATTTATTAATTGAAGTATGTATATATGGGTGTATGTAAAGGAGAGTTATTATTTTCTACAAAATCTGCAGACAAGAAGCATTTTTCAAGGGAGACATATTCCCAAAATTAGGAAGAGCGTTGAATTAAAAGTTTACAATTATTTTCATTTCACGCGAGTGTCGGCAGAAATTAGTATAAGGAAGGAGAGTTGTGAAAATTTCGGTTTCATAAATTCTCCGAGGCCTAGCTTTGCTACACACACCAAAATCCAGTTTCACGCTTCTTCGACACACTCTCAGATTTCTTTCTACCAAAATCCTATACACCTAAAATCCCTTTTCGCCCAAAATTGTAAACCAGTAGACAGAAAAGTTTTCCATCTTTCCTAGCAAGTTTTCAAGCAAGAATTTTTCAAGAAGGAGAATTTCAAGCAGAAGCATTTCTAAATAAACCTTTTATCGTTCTTTTGAGGTAATGATTATCAAACCACGAGTTTAATCTTTTCAAGTTGTTATAAGCATGTCATGTTAGCATGGATTCATATAGAACATAGAATCACAACCAAGCATGCTCCTAGATAATCAATCTTCAAATTCATGTTCAAATTCATGCTGAGCCTAAGTTACGTACTACTTGTGCAAAGTCTTGGAATCACATAAAAAGTAGAAAAAAACTCCTAAATGTTTTCTTTTCTCTTTGAAAGACCAGCACCTTTGAAAATTTATAACGGAATATCTAGCCGTTAAAATGAAATTTCCTTCGGTCAAAATGAAGATAGGAGAGTTTTTTACCTTCCGTTAAGATTTCAAGACGATCGGACAATGTTTGAACCTCCGATCGTATAGAAAATCAATGCTGCTACTGTAGAAACCGACAGTCATTTCCGAAATAAATTCTGGAAGATCTAACCGTTAAGATTTGATCTCATTTGGTAAGAATGATCCTTTATGAGTCTTTGACCTTTGGTTAAAAGTTCGTGACGATCGGATATTATTTGGGCCTCCAATCGTAAAGAAAATTGGGACTATCTCTTGTTTTGCGAAAAATTAAAAAGAATGAGAAAGAGAGGTAGAGAGAGAAATGAAGAGAATTTTCAGCAAAGAGAGAGAGAAGGAGATACGATGAGGAAATAGGGTATATTAGGACACTCTTTTAACTTAAGTGGGCTCCGATAATTAAATGAGTTGAATCTTATAGTTCTTGTTGGAACTAGTACAAAGAAGCAGAAAAGTGAGCCAATTTCATCTTGCAGATAAATCTTTTTGCTAAGATTTCTCTTGAATGAATTCAAGTAAGTGACTTTCTATGTTTTTCAAGTAAATCCTCGAATTTAGTAAATTAATTAATCTTTCAATTAATTAATACCAATAATTAAATCTTCGGATTTAATTAAAGTGAATGAGTTTATGAAAGAGAGAAGGAAAGTAGGATGCATATAAGAGCATATCATCCGCTATTGTTATTTCTTTGAAGCTAAATAGTTTATTATCTTTTATTGGACAAGGTCCATCGCAAGGAATTTAACTCGAAGTGAATTAATATGGTCATACGGAGTAAGAAGCATACGAGGTGAACTTTCCTATCCTACAATGGATAAAAGTATGAAGAATTATTTTATGATGATTAAGTATGAAAATAATGTTGTCATGCCTTAAATATTTTGTTTTATGTATAATGCCTATCTGTTTGGTTATACCGAATGTGCTATGCCAAATAAAGTAAGAAATCGAGTTCGGGTCCCAGCAAGGGGACAGTCCCTACTCGGATGTACACGTGTGCTATGTCATACCGAATGTACACGTGGACCATGTGTCATCGAGAGGGTTGGCCGGTCCGGTGCTCGTGGAAAGTGGCCACTTTCCCGGCACATGAATGTTAAGGTGACCGTAGGAGAACACCATCTCTGTGGCACAAGATGTTCAGATATGGCAAAGAACAGAATGAACTGTGCAGTCGAAAAATGATTTTAGTAAGCTCAGGTCTTTTCAATAAAACCCCTGAGTGTTACTGTGATGATGGCTTGACAATATTTTTCAAATGTATATGTGTACTTTTCGGCAACGTGTTCACTGAGTACTTTTGTACTCAGCCCTGCATGTATTTCTAAATGTGCAGGTTGAGCTGTGATGGAGTGGAGAGTACTAATTAAACCAGACCTATCTATATTTCCATTAAATACTCTCGGAGGTTCGTGTCTTCATACATGGAACCACGTTCAGTTCCTTCCGCTGTGCATTGAAGCAAGTGAAATCCTTTATATCTCTAAAGACTCTGATAACTAGCCAGTATATTGCATGGTCACTGACTCGAGTCATTGTGATTGAGCCATTCTATTCATGTATTCACCGTTTATACTCTACACACAGAAAGTTCAACCATTAAATCCTTCTTTTCATACTCAACCCATATTCTTAATATCCACCGCAGTCAAGGTATATCGAACCTTGCTATAATTAGCAAAGTTGGGTCGTGACACATTACTAGCATTTATGTAAATTCAAACAATACACCATTTATTGTGTCAATTTCTCAATTATAAATAGACCCATATAAAATAGCAATAGAAGAGAGCAAAAAAAGATGTCTTATTTTAGCATAATCATTTTGTCCCTAGCCTTTTTAAGCCAATGCCATGCTGATTTAATAGGTGATTTGTGCACCAAATCCAACAATCCCTCCCTATGCAACCAAGCACTGAGATCTGACCCTCGATCCAAGGGTGCTGATGCTTGAGGCTTGGCTGGGATCGCGCTTGGCAATTCCTTGTCCGCCACACAAGCCTCCATCAACGTGGCGAAGTCAGTATCCAACCATGGAAACAAAGATAAAATTGACACTTGTATCGAGAACTTTGATGATGCCGTGGCCAACTTGCAAGAGGCCAAGCCCTTGATACCGAAGCTAGATAGGCCTAACATCAGCACACTCCAAACCAAAGGTTCGACAGCTCTAACCGATGTGAGGACTTGCAGCGAGGAATTTGGAGCAAGTGAACCAAGTAAATTGAAGCAAACTTCGGAAAAGGCATACACATTTATTCAATTGCTTCTGATTATTGCTAACACTTTGTCGATAACAAATAATTGGAACTATAATAATGTGTGTGGTAGTGTAGCCCACTTTTAAATCAATTTGATATTATACTACAGTGATTATAATTTAATAAGAAATATACACTATCGTTTGAGTAATTTTTACCTTTTTTCGCATAACTATCCTAACATAGATAATATTCGAAGAATTTGACTTTGAATCGTAATATATTTTGTGTAACCAACGTTTTTTGTGTATATGAATATTTGAAAAATCGATGCAAGTAAATTATTATGAGAGACATAATTGTCGCCTTGTTGAGTTAAGAGAAACACATATTTTGATTGGGTAGTTAAAAATTTACATACATAGTTAAACTTTTTAGATATTTTACATTAAAATTTAAATTATAAATATTAATTCATGTAAAATAAATTATAGACTAATCATTCTACGAATATTAAGAAAACAAATATAAAAAATATTAATTAGATACATGAAAAATTAAAGAAAAAATAATTTTTATTGAATACTATTCAATTATTTCGAATCAAACTCCAGATTATGTAAAATTTGTCATAATTTATCCATATCATTTCTTTCTATTGGAATAAAATAAAAGTAATAACAATGTAGTTTGTAGTTTAGTTCAATTGAATTTAAAATTTAGAGACATTATATGTGTAAATATACATTTCATATATACTTATCTATATTCCTTTTGATAAAAAAAAAAAACTTAGTTCCCTAAGAGAATTACATTTATTACATGTCACAACTAGTGACACTTATAGTTTTAGAGTATTTTATACTTTTTAGAAAAAAATAATATTATAAAAGAAACTAATATTAAAAAATATATGATCACATCACAAATATATAGAGATGCACTAAATAATTTTTTCAATAAAATGAATACTATATAAAAATTACGTCACCGTGTTAAAATATTTAAGCCATATACATATGCGTATAAAACATTCATTACATATTAATGTAATTCCTATTTGAACAAATTAAATTAATAATAACTATTGGTCTCTAAACTTTGCGTTTCGAACGCCAATAGACCCTGGACTTTAATAATATCATAAGTAGTCTTTGGACTAAGATGTAATCACATTCGAAATACTTTTTCACTATTCATCACAATTTTGCACTAAAAATGCCCTCAAGGCATGCATGGCATATTTGGACTTCCATAAAATTAGGATATCTAGGTTTTGGATATAATATTTTCTTTATCTTTTCTAGTAATGAATATGATATTTTCTTATAGGTTGAATGTCTCTAATGATATTTTCTTATAGTACAATTGTATAAAAAAACAACACATTGCTACTTTTAGTACTCATTTATATAAAGAATTGGTGTCCAGTGGAAACACGTTAAGAACTTGTGCTCCTATTTTTTATTTTTATTTTTGCACTAGCATTTTCTTTCTGTTACGTACTTAGTTATTTGCGCTCATGTTTTCTTTCCTAGATAATAGGCGGTTTACATGCTTTAATTTTTCATATTATTTTCTATAATTTCCTTTTTGAACTAATTTTAAAGTTATAATGTACTTCCAATAATAAGAATCCATGATGATGTTTGATCTTCAATCGCAATACAATAACACAAAAACAATAAAGGATAGGGTGGAACTAGCATTCAAAAACTAGATCCAAAAGGATTTGATAGGAGACAAGAGATGAAGAAAAGTGAATTTGATATTAACTAACTCCATTGATGTGGAAAACACTCTAAGCAATCTTCAACATGCTAGATTCAACTAATGGCTCCACTACTCAAAGGAATTCACAAGCCCTTTGATGCATACCTATACTTGATCATCATACTTGATTGAATCAATTGATGATCAAGTAACCTAAAATTAGGAATTGGATAGGAACAAATCTCTCAAGCATCTATTTTTATCAAAGTCTAACCATGAAAAATGAGAAAAAATATTATTTAAGGCTTGGGTGACCCGCTGGGGCAGAATGGGGTCCGAAAATGACACCCGGCCGGGTGGAACTTTTCTGCACTGCGCGTCTTCCAAAAAATGGCCATAACTCCCTCCACCGGACTACGATTGAGGCGTGCAAGGTACCCATGCGAAGCTCTTTCGAATAAGAAGACATTGGTAGTAGTTTCAGAGATTTTGGACATCATATCGATAGGCAGAATACGGATTGAAGCCAGCTGCGGGTACAAAGTTTGATGCACGGCTTCTATGATCGTATCATCCAACCTCGTGTTGCCACGTGACACGTAACATGCAACATTGTAAACACTAACATCCAATATATATTTGTGGAAGCTGTAGATGGATTTCAGCAGAATGCATGGTAGTTATAGGCAGATTGCATTATAGATTCTAAAGTTTTGCACTGTAGGCATATGCTGTTTAATTTACAGTATATATTTTAACAGATTCCATTTATATACAGTTTTATATGCATTGTAGATAATTTATATTTAAAATGTAAATTGTCTATAATTATAATGCAATCTACAGAAACCGATCTACAACTTCCACAAATGTACATTGCATGGTTGTGTTCGTAATGTTGCATGTTACGTGGTGCGACGTGCCACGTCAAACAAAGAGATGGAAGTGCTGGGGTTTGGTGCCCCTTGCACAACGGAAGACTTGTACAAAACAAATGAATCAGATACGGATCTATTTGACCGATTATGCGATTAATCAATTCACATGTTAAACAGATAATTGCATGCTAGAACCCAAATAATTCACGCTTAGAAAATATAAATCCTAAAACATGATTTCTACGGTTTAGGGTTACCGATTTTGATTCTCCAAAGAATTGTCGATTGCTCGCGCCTTCTCCACGTGATGATCTTCAATACTAGACCACAGATCTTCTCTCTGGTTCCCGAACTGTATCTCGGGCTGATCTTATCAAAATACTATGACTCGAATAAAGAAGATAGAAAATTCCTCATGGAGGAGGAGCTGAAATTCTCACGGAGGAGAATAAAAAAATCGTCTCCCTTAATAATGAGAGGGACAAAAATTTCATGTAGAAAAGCGTGATTCTGTCTCCTTTATTCTCCTATTTATATTAAGTTCCTTTTGGGCCCAAACAGGTATCTATGGAATGTTTTGGATATTGGCTCCCCCAGTTAGCTTTTTACTAATTAATTGAACCCACAATTTAATACAAGCTTATATTGGAATATTACGAGCAGCCACTATCGAAGTAATATTAAACTCTCCCCATCCAAATTCAAAATTACAAGTAATCCGGGTTTCCACTTTGTTTATTATTTATTTTCCGCGCTTAAGATATAAATGTCCAGTAATTCATTAATGTCTGATATGGACTTAACTAATTAACATCTTATTAATTCCAAGAGTGGAATTAGCAAGAAACACTTAATTATTATTCATATAGCGATAAAACTCCAACTGACCAAATTTCCGAATAATAAAACCTTGTTCGAGCTCTTCTTGAGGACATTATCAAACGAGTCTCACCTCGCGCACGATTCAATAAAATAGCAATCCTAGCACCGCTAGATATTAATCACCACTACCCAATATATATCAAGATTATTGGGTTGTGAAAAACCTGCACCATTTGATAAGTCAAAGTAGTGCATAATCAATACCGTATGCTCAATGCTAACGTATGTTGATTAAGAAATAGTTATTTATCAAGACCTAGTATTTCAGTAGATAGCATAAAGACACGTCTTGCTGTTAGATCCATTCAGTGCTATACCACACCAACGTCATCTTATTTCAGTAAGGCTTAGAAACTTGCTCGAAACATGCTTTTCAGTATACCAAACCTAACAATCTCCCACTTATACTCAATACATGCTTTTGAGTATACCCACTGCCAAAAACTCTCACTCTTATACTCAAAGTAGGTCTTTGTACTAGATATATCGAACTACCATTCATTTCACTAAGTGAAAGAAAAATCTGTTTGGTTGTTCTCTGATTATATCTTATTCACCATAATGTCATGTTGCGTACTTGATCTTTAATTAATTTCATCTATCTATGTGATTGCTTAGCTTTATTAGCTCGTGTGTCCCTTGAGTTAACCTTCACTAGTGTAATCATAACCAAATGTAGTACTCATAGGCATACTCAACCTTACGATTAAAGCTATTAGGAATATACTCCTAAGGTAAACACATGTTCAGAGGATGACTCACTCGATCATTGATTAGTCATAAAACTAAGCCAGTGTAACCCCAAGGACATTATATGAATGACTGGTAAACTAGAATATAGCGATTAGTCTTTCTCAAGCAGTATGGTATACTCTTTACCTCAATCAAAGTCCTTTGCCATGGTTAACGTGATATACTCTTGCCATGCATAAGCACAACTAATATCAAATTTAGTACACATTATAGCATCGATGAGACAACTATCTCCGAAACTAGTGTCATAATTCTTGACCTCACTAAGCGTCAAACGACACTTGACTATAGACAAGACAATTCCATCCTGAAAGGTATAAACCTTTTCATGGAATTTCTAATGCTAAAATGTTCCAAGGAATGTATATATATAGAATTCCTAAGAGAATCTCATCATTCTTTCTAGTAATCTTAAAAGGACTTAGATGCTAAGAATGTAATTAGTTTCTCTTAATCATTTATCTTAAACTGGGCAGACAACCAGTTTTCTACGCCAGATGCCAATCTTAGTTGTTTGCAACTTTTGTAGATTTATCATCGTAGAGTACCAATAATACCATATTTAATGCACTTTCAACTTCCTTTTGCTTACAACACTGCTATGGGCAAAAGTCAAATTCTAGACATTTGACAATTTTGATAAAACACATATACTCTGATTTAGATGCTTGCCTAAGACCACGGAGGTCTTGATAAGCTTCCAATCATGCGTTTCTTTCCCTTAATTACATATCTATTAGGACGTTCTAGTAGATGATTTCCTCAAGACTTCTATTTATAGAAGGCTGTCTTGATAATCATAATACATACATTCTAATTTATGTAATTTCTAATAGACAATAGGATCGAATAAATCCTGGCACAACGATAGCGAGAAGATAATTCTCTTTAGGCATAATCCATTGTCATTGTCTAGCCATTTGATAACCACATTTACACTTGCAAAGATACTTGCTCCCACTGACTGACACAGCTTGTAGGTAGTTTTGCAAGTCTTGTAAAATGTGTTGTCTATCTTAGATTGTAGTTTGGAATCTATCACCTTTTCAAGGATGAATATCCAAATGAACCAATACTACATTATAGTTAAAGGGATTGTGTTGAAGTTAATCTAAGACTGAGTCTTACGACACTCTTAGACCCATGAACTTGTTATGTTCCTAAGAACGCTCCCACTACGACCTGGTTCTCACAATCATAGGTTCTGAAGTTGATTGTATTAGTGCAAAAGTTTCTAATGTTATGAATCCTTGGTAATGTGGAAAATCCGATATCTTCTCTCTTTATCTTGAGAGTTATCACGTTATTAGGCTTATAGTTCCACTCTTGATCTTCATACAAGAATTCTATCTTTGAAGATTACAGAACGTATAACCTTACATCATTTGGGACAACCTTAAATCATACCTCAGTAATCAACTCCAATTACTTGGATACCTCTCCAACATGTTGGAACAACATTACACCTTGAAATGTGCTAGACTAGAGTCGCTCTAGTCCACAACTCGTTTTTAACAGAAGGTACTGATGTTGGTAGTTTCTTTAACGCTTATCCCATCAATGATAAGATTTTAATGAGTACAACTCATCACTTAATCAAACTTGTCTTAAAAAGACTTTGATTCCTTCTTACATAACTATCCCATTCATTAGAAGAATGCTTGGATTCGTCAATGGAAATTAGACTCCCACTACTGATCATAACAATATGCTCGTCTTCTTATGGTGTAAACAATTAAGACTTGCTAGGCTTTCTATGTTGCACTTCTATAAGTATTCCGAATCAAACGATTCTAACTCATAGTACATCAAACAGACATTCTCGACTTTCAAACTATTTAACAAACAAATTGTTAAAATCTTGATTGTCTAGATCAGTTTGAACAATAGCTAAGTATTTTCTTGGCCTTAAGATTAAGAGCCATAAATACTTTATCATTCTTTAAGAAGTTTATGTGTTGTTTAATACTCAATCTTGTTGCATTTATATTGTTTCAATACTATGATGTCATAAACATCAATCATAAAACAATAATTGATAGTTCCCACTGTAACAAATGCCTAACTGGATCAATATCTCTTACTTAGATGTTGCATTTTCATGTAAGTCATTGTCCTTCTATAAAAGAGGTCAATCCATCTTACAAAGAATCCTCACTGGCTTTAAACAAACTTTAATGACAATTCAGGCTATCCCATTTCCATATCTAGTCTTTTGTTCAAATGAACTAGGACTTACGAAAAATGCAGCCTTTATGAATTCGCCATCTATCATGTTACTTTCCTCTTACAGTAATACGAATGATATTCTGAAAGTTTTTCTACTTTTTAGTTAAACCTTTCTAGTAGTCATTTCTTATTACTTTAGGCGATGACTTGAGTCAGAAAACTATTTGAGTGATCAAAAGATTCCTCAAAACATTCTGTCCCTTTAGGATATTCCAATTGAATCTTCTAGACAGATTCTATTGATATTCATCTTTCATCGTCACTAACCAAGACTTGTCGTGCTACTTAAAAGAAAATAGTTTGACCTTATTCCTCAAAGAGCTTGTCAAGTACATGCATAATGCATTCTCAAACATTCTTCGTGGAATTATATCAAGGAAATGGGGGACATGAATCGGTGAGTATACACTCAAGGTTTTCAGCGATGAGAATGTTATCCATTTTCGTTTCCGGTTGATAGTCTCTGATTTCGGTCGGGTGTGTAAATGCAAGAGTGTATCCAACTGATCAGGATAAGATTCCCAACCTAGCTGAGTCGTTGGCACGACAACCGGAACCTGGTATCAAATAAATTTCCTCAACCCACTTCTACTTGTTAGTATAGTGGAGGTAAGGGTCGAATCCCACAAGGATGGACACGTTCGGATAACTGTGGTGATATTCCTGGGTGTTTTTGGTTAGCTACCATGCTTTTGGGGTTGGGATTCTACCTAGGCGAGAAATAAAGATGGTACTCTACTGACTAGTAGGCGTGAAAATGACAGACATGTGGTTGTGTTCATGAAAATAAGGGACAAGGTATCTCAGAGACATGTGAAAAGTAAACAGTTACTAAAAGAGGAAACTTAGACAACAGGGTATATCTGGTGGCTGGTTGGCTTTCTGAAAGGTCTGGAAGGGACAACTGAAAAGTAAGGGACAAAAGCAAAAGTAACTAAAAAGCAAAAGTGGTCCAAGGCAAAAGTTGATTTTGACGTTTTCTTCTTCACCAAGTATTAACAGAAATCATATGAACACAAACTCCATGACTAAACTCAGATTCATAAATTCAAACTCAAGATCCATTAATTAAAATGCTCAACTTAAGATGAACAACTGAAACTGCAGACTACTTCTACTGACTAACATGCAAGGTAGTAATAACAGCGCAGAACAGGAAACTCATGCACGAAAACTTAAACTGAAACATAACTACAAATTTTGATCAACAACTTCAGATCTAGCCTACTCGAGGGAAAACACATGCAAACACTTAAAAATTAAAGGCGATAACTAGATCTAACTTTCTTAGGCGGAATGAAGCAAACTCAAACCAAAGAGACATACGAAATAGAAACTTTATAACTTAAACGTTTGGATCTTCACCAAGTACTTCAAAAGGCAACAAAGATAAATGTTTGCAACAGATCCAACGAAGAAAGCAGGTAAAAATTAAACTAGAAAGCAAATAACGATTGTTCTGCCACTCCGGGCGGTGAAACTGCTAGACTACTACGACGAACTGGTTGGAACGGTGGAATGATGACTTCTCCGGTAGACTTTTGGACGTCAAGTGACCATAGCTGTGGCGAGGAACGAGAGACTGGATAATGCTGGAAGACTGATCTTCTCGAGAGAATGCTACTAAGTGTAGTGGTTGGACCTTTATTCGAACTCTAAACTCCGGAATTAAAAAACTCTTCTCTCTCTCTAAGTGGCTTCTTTTATAGGGAGGCTTGCCCTTGCTTTTAGGGTAGACTTCCTTCACAATTTGACTTTTCTGCCCTTGTTTTATGATCATCCCAGCTATCCTTCTTCTCCATCTCGAGCCTTTTCTCTGGCATGCATCGTGGTCAGTATTGCACCCTTCTAGCGCTCTTTTCACCTGCGTCGCCCGAATCGTCTCCTACTGACTTGGATCCCTTAATCCTACACACTTAAGCAACTGTTTTGCAGATAATACATGCATTTCACGACATACTGACCAGTAACCAAGGCTTAGAATACGACTTATCAAACAGCTCACACTTACCACGTGCTTGTCCTCAAGCATGAAGACAAACAAAAAGAAATAAGTTGAATTCGAGCCTGGTCACTCCTCCTGACCGACTCTAGCTAAACTAGACTCAAGACTTTCATGCAAAGAAACACAAACAACGACACAAACACATAAACACATATAAAATAACTTAAACACATAGAACATACTAGGCCAAACACTAGATTCACTCAGTCACTCCCCCTTAGGCAGTCTTGAACTTCTGCCACCCCCCATTTTTCTCCCCAGTCAGTATATCCGCTTGTTAGGATCACCCAATTCTAGGCCAAACACTGGATTCACTCAGTCACTCATTCCTCACAGGGGATGTTAGGACTGTTTTCTCTCAATGCTTGAACCACAGATGTTTCGGACTCAGATCTCACATGCAGCTCCTGAAGGTCTTTAAGGCTTGTAACGGGGCTATTGGTTTGTAATGTTTGGGGTGGGTGTTCCTAAGGCTCTAAGGTTCAAAAACTGACTACTTATGTTGATGTGGGAGAACTGTGTGCATTTAGGCTTCTGGCTAGTGCTTCTTCTTCGGCTGGACAATTTCTGACATTGGCCTCCAAATGGTCAGTAGCTTCCTTGTAGCTTCGCCACCCTTATTCCTTCTTCCTCCATTCTCTTTTTTTTTTGTGGTCAAGTATCTGCGACCATTTTCTTCGATTTTTTTTTCTGTGGCTTTGCCACCCTTATTCCTTCTTATATTTTGGACCTAGAAATTTTCCAGATCGATCTTCTCCTTCTTTCTTTGATTTTCTTTTCTTCAGCTGGTTCTTTTTGTATGTCCTCCTGGGCAGTTGCCTCCTTGCCTTATGCTTTGCACACACACAGTCCCGGTGGCTGATGGGTTATTTCGGGGTGTAGATCAGGTTAGAAAATGAGGTTCTAAGGGTAGGTCCTTTTTTTTTTTTTTTGGGGGGGGGGGGGTTCCTACTGCCTTCGGGGTTTGCTACACGCGGTCACCTTGCCCTAGATATCATGTGGTCGCCACTCTTCTTTTTTTTTCTGTGTTTAGTGGGAAGTAGTCCCACTTTAGGCGTCTGACCTAAAGGATGGGTTTTTCCTTCATACTTGCATCATCTATACTGGCTAGGGGTTACTGGAGGGGGTGGTTTCTGTTTTCCGGCATGCCTTATCTCCCTCAATTCCCCTCACCGTCAGTTTGAGGCAGTTGAGTTTTAAGCCCATTCATAAAAAATAAAAACACACATAATTCCAAGACCTAAACAACCCTAAAAACACTAACATGCAACATACTCAAATAAAACACATATATATATGTCATACTGGCCATTTGCTCCCCCCTCTCTCTTCAGAAGTGTCTGCCCCAGATACAGGTTGTGAAGTGAAAAATGGGAATGGCTAGTATGACAGACACACAATTATAACAAACACATATTATATCTAAAAACTTCTCACACTTAGACTATGCAATAGGCTAAGTGGGAGAGTTTTAGATATATATAGACTTAACAAACAAAACAGATATGACAAAACATGACACATAAACATATAATCTCCTCATACTTAGACTACACAGTAGGCTAAGTGTGAGTTACCATACATAAGACAGAACATAAAAACATAATACATGTGATATGACCATGAGTGCTAGACATCAAGTGTCTTCACCTCGACGTGAGTCATGGATTGATTGGGGTCCAAGGAAGAGAGTGAAGACGTGCCAAGGATTCAATAAAGCTAGAGGGTCTCCCGAGGATGCAAGGAATAGAGAAGGCTTGGATTTGAGGACAAATCCTTTCCAAGAAGGGGAGGATGATACGATCATGGAAGCTGTGCGTCAAGGATTTCAACTATAGTTGGATTCAACCAGAAACCGTCCTATCGAGATGATATCCGAAAGCTATGAAACTACCACCATCGTCTGCGTCTTGGAAACAGCTTCGCGTGGGTATCTTGCACGTCTCAATTGGAGTCCGAATGAGGGAGTTATGGCAGTTTTACAGAAGTCGCACAGAACTGGCGAGGGAGTCCAGAGAGAACACCCGGGCGGGTGTTTTGCACCCTGCAATTCACCCGACCGGGTGAATCACCCGAGACTTAGTTTTTGAGGGCCTTTATCCACATTTTGGGCCCTTAGTATAAATATCTTTTGGTGTCATTTTTCATTCTAGATTAAGATGGTGATTGAAGTTATCTCCCTAGTGAGTTTTTCCTCTTTGAGGAATGTATCCAATTCCTTCCTTGAAGGTTGCTTGTCTCAATTTCATAGATTGATTCAAGTAGAGGTATGCATCAATGGGGTGTATCCATTGAGTAGTGGAGCCAAGGGATGATAGAGCTATTGAAAGTTGCCTAGGGTTGTTTCCATTCTTTTGGTCAAGGTCCTATGGTCATAACTCTTTCATCTCATCATTATACACATGCTTTCCATTCCTAATCTTCCATCAATTCTTGTTTAGATTCAATTTTTGTTGGTTGGATCATCTATTATCTTTTGTCTTGTGTTGATAAATTGAAAATAGCATCACAAAAATAGTTAGATCAAGCATCAGAAATGGGTAATCCTTGAGAAATGGATCATAAAATACATGGATCCTTATCATTTGGTATCTAGAGCCTAGTACCCACTAGATGTTTGATCTATTGTTGCTTTGGGTTGGGTTATTTTTCCTTTTGTTCTTTGTTTTGGCTCTATTTTTGTTGGGATGATCGGATTGATCAATTTGGTGTATATGATCTATGTTATGTGACCTAGCTACCTGCAAAATTTCATCAAATAATTCCTTCGTTTGCCTAGTTAACTGTGGTGATTAACATCATTGCCCTGTTTTGGCATAGTTGGGGAAAACCATACAAAACCTATCAAATTATCAAATCTGACTATATATGGCTATTTTTACCTTGATCTAGACTTGTTTGTGAATCTATCCACCAAAATTCATCCAAATTGGGCGCGGGGATCAATACCAAAAAAATTCATAAAGATCAGCCAGATTTCAGCAAAAAGCTTCATCCCATGTCTTGTGTTCGTTAGTGTGTGTGTTTGCTCTAGGCCTAGTTTTCCTTGCTTTCATATGTTTAATTATTATTACTTGGTAGTTAATACTTGGTGTCCATATGTTCTTGAGGTGTATACCTTGATTGAGTTGTTCGGGCGCCAACGAGTGGGAATTGGATCGAGAGTGTGTGATACTAGCCCCACTATATTCTAAACCTACCGAGTGACATTGGTGAGTGACTTGGGGGGTGTTGGGATACTACATTGGGGTGAGTTAGCTTCTTAAATATCTATTTCTTAATTTTACTAATCTCTAAGACTAGTCCCTAGTCTTTGTTTTTGTGTTTGTAGAAAACTTTGATGCCCCCTATGACTCGATCCAACAAAATGGGGGACATCCACGAGGAGGAAGTTGAGAAGGGCGCAGGCTCAAGTAGTTCCAAACCCGAAGGGGATCTAGTGATCATGATGTCCCAAATGATGGAAGATTTTAGTCGTGATCTCAAACAAGAGATGAGAGAATGGGAAGATTCAACTGGAAATCGTCCTATTGAGATGACATTCGAAAGCTATGAAACTACCACCATTGTCTTCGTCTTGGAAACAGCTTCGTGTGGGTATCTTGCACATCCCAATCGGAGTCCGAATGAGGGAGTTATGGCGGTTTTACGGAAGTCGCGCAGAGAAGGCCGGGAGCTTCGGGAAAAACGCCCGACCGGGCGTTTCGCTTGTGAAAATCGCCCGGGGACAGGGAAAACGCCCGGGCCGGGCATTTTGGCATGTGAAAAACGCCCGACCGGGCGATTATGCCGATTTTTTTAGATTTTGTGGGCCAACTTTCTATTTTTGGACCCATAGTATAAATACCTCTTGATGTCATTTCTTTTCTTTAGGTTTTTGCTGAATTAAAGTTTCTACCCTAGAGAGTTTCCTCTTTGAGGATTGTATCCAATTCCTTCCTTGAAGGTTGCTTGTTTCTATCTTTGATTGATTCAAGTAGAGGTATGCATCAATGGAGTGTATCCATTGAGTAGTGGAGCCAAGGGGTGATAGAGCTAATGAAAGTTGCCTAGGGTTGTCTCCATCTTTTTGGTTAAGGTCCTATGGTTGTAGCTCTCTTATCTCATCTTTATACACATGCTTTCCATTCCTAATCTTCCATCCATTCTTGTTTAGATTCAATTTTTGTTGGTTGGATCTTTATTATCTTGTGTCTTGTGTTGATAAATTGAAAATCAATCTCACAAAAATAGTTAGATCAAGCATCATTAAATGGGTAATCCTTGGGAAATGGATCATAAAATACATGAATCCACATCAGGGCAGTTGAGGGTTTTGACCGGTCGCAGGCGGTTACCAGGTCGCGACGCTTCGGGTGGGAGACGGTTGGGAGTTCTTGCAGCTGATTGGACGTCCCCTGTCACGTCTCTGCTCCACGCGCCCTCCCAGTCACTGCACTCGCCTGCAAAGCTGCACCACGCACCAAAATTCAAATTTCACTCTATATCTCCCTCTCAATTAGCTAAAAATAGAAATTAAGCAATAAATGGACTATTAAATATAATTCAGAGTTTCACCCAAGTGGCATCCTCATGGTTAGTACGGACTCCAAATTAATATTTAAGATCCGAAAATCTTTTTGGTATTTTTAATATTTTCCTACTTAACTTAAGTTAAATTACTAAATATTCACAATATTTACATCATTATTAAGGGCATTTGAAATTCTACCTGGTCAATAAGCACAAATTATATAAAGTTGGCCAGGTGGAACTCCAAACCCATTTTCTACTAGCCATTAGACGATATTAAAGTGTAGTGGAATTTCTTCCACCACACACATCTCTGCATTTTCCATATATATTTTCAACCTATGCCCGTTTACGACAAAAGGTTCAGAGTTAGGGATACTCCCTGAAATCTCGACCGCTCCATTAGCACGTAGTGCAGTGATAATGTAAGTCCTGCCCATTTTGACTTGAGTTTCCCAGGCATTAGCTTCAGTCTCGATCGGGAGAATAGTACTTTCTGACCAACTTGGAGATCCTTGGTTCTTAGGATTTTGTCGTGCCACATCTTCGTTTTCTCCTTGTACCACATGGCTGAGTCAAATGACTCCAATCTGAGTTCTTCCAGCTCCTGTAGTTGCAGCTTCCTTTCCTCCTCACAGGCTTTAGCATCCATGTTAACTTGTTGAACTGCCCAGTACGCTCGGTGCTCAATTCCCACTGGTAAGTGGTACATCTTTCCAAAAGCGATGCGGTACGGGGGGACATCCCTATATTTCGTATGTCTCTTTGGTTTGAGTTTGCTTCATTCTGCCTACGAAAGTTAGATCTAGTTATCGCCTTTAATTTCTAAGTGTTTGCATGTGTTTTCCCTCGAGTAGGCTAGATCTGAAGTTGTTGATCGAAATTTGTAGTTATGTTTCAGTTTAAGTTTTCGTGCATGAGTTTCCTGTTCTGCGCTTTTATTACCACCTTGCGTGTTAGCCAGTAGAAGTAGTCTGCAGTTTCAGCTGTTTATCTTAAGTTGAGCATTTTAATTAATGGATCTTGAGTTTGAATTTATGAATCTGAGTTTAGTCATGGAGTTTGTGTTCATATGATTTCTGTTAATACTTGGTGAAGAAGAAAACGTCAAAATCAACTTTTGCCTTGGACCACTTTTGCTTTTTAGTTACTTTTGCTTTTGTCCCTTACTTTTCAGTTGTCCCTTCCAGACCTTTCAGAAAGCCAACCAGCCACCAGATATACCCTGTTGTCTATTCCTCTTTTAGCAACTGTTTACTTTTCACATGTCTCTGAGATACCTTGTCCCCTATTTTCACGAACACAACCACATGTCTGTCATTTTCACGCCTACTAGTCAGTAGAGTACCATCTTTATTTCTCGCCTAGGTAGAATCCCAATCCCAAAAGCGTGGTACCTAACCAAAAACACCCAGGAATATCACCACAGTTATCCGAATGTGTCCATCCTTGTGGGATTCGACCCTTACCTCCACTATACTAACCAGTAGAAGTGGGTTGAGGAAATTTATTTGATACCAGGTTCCGATTTTCGTGCCAACGACTCAACTAGGTTGGGAATCTTATCTTGATCAGTTGGATACACTCTTGCATTTACACACCCGACCGAAATCAGAGACTATCAAAATGGCG
>NC_062970.1:21890925-21946075 GCF_023119035.1 Salvia hispanica | reverse complement strand
CTAACTCGAGGGAAACACGATCTGATAAAGCTAAGCAATCATATAGAGAGGAAGTATGAAATTAATTAAGGAAAAAGTGCGCAGCGTGACATTATGGTTACCAAGATATCATCAGAGAACAACCTGGCAGAATTACTCACAAAATGCCTATATGGCAACATATTTTACACATGAGTTGAAAAGTATGGTAGTTCGATATATCATGGTCCGAGACATGCTTAGAGTATAAGTGGGAGAGTTTTGGAAGTGGGTATACTCGAAAGCATGATTTTGAGTATGAAGTGGGAGATTGTTAGGATTGGAAGCTAGTAAAAAGCATATTTCGAGCTTGTTGCACGGATATTAGAATTGCTTGGATAAAATAAATTCTACAATCCACTTTTGAACCCAAGGCGAGAAGTAGTAATTTCTATCGCATTGATGTTTCAAGGTTTGTGCATTTATAAGCATGTTTCATCAAACATTTAAATGTATAAGCGCTTGCAAACAATTCTAATTTTTCTACATAGTAGATCTGGTCGTGAAACGACATTCATTTAAGGTGACGCAATCGGTTCTTTGTAGAAGAGAAATAGAATTTCACAACCTAGATAGGCTTTGGCTACCTATCGTGAAAGGTTGCAGTGTCAGTCCGCATATTTCCTTACCTTAGGAAATAAACGACAACTGGTGTGGTATAGCATTGAAGGATCTAACTGTTGAGATAAGTCTTTCTTGCTATTTACTGAAAGACGAGGTCTCGGTGATTGTTATTTCTTAATCATTGTTGATATAACATTGAGCATACGATATTGATTATGCACTACTTTGATTTATCAAATGGTGCGGATTTTTCGCAATCCAAGAATCCCGATATCTTGGGTAGTGGTGATCAATGTCTAGAGGTGCTAGTATTGTTATTGCAATGAATCGTGTGCTGGGTGAGTCCAGTTTGATAATATCCTCAAGAGGCGTTCGAAAAAGGTTTTATTATTAAGAAACCCGGCCGGTTGGAATTTATTCCAGAATAATAAATAAAGATATAGAACTAGACAACTCTTGGAAAAAGATATTAATTAATTAAAGTCAAATAGCAGACTTAAATTGATTAATGGATATTTATATCTTTAACATGGGAAATAATAAATTAAAGAGGTAAAAGCCCGGATTACTCGTAATTTGGGATTGGACGGGCAGTCAATATTATTATACTATAGTGGATGGTAATAATATTCTGTTTGGACTTGTATTAAATTGGGGCTCAATTTAATTAGTAAAAGTCCAACAGGTTTGGCCCAAGTCCAACCTCCATGGATCCCTAATCTGGCCCATCATAACTCAATATAAAAGGAGATTAGAAAGGAGATTTAAAGTGATTTTAACACATAAATTTCGTTCTCCCCTCTCTGGAGTGAACGGTTTTCTCAGTTCTTCATAGAACTGAAGTTCTGTCTTCTTTCTAATCAAGCCCTTTTCGATTCTGACAAGCTTTGTCCACCCAAAGGTCATTATCTGAGTTCGGGATACAGATTAGAAGATTTGTGGTCGAGTACGAAGATCTTCATGTGGAGAAGGAGCAAGCAATCGTCGATTCTTTGGAGAATCAGATCGGTAACCCTAATCCGTAGAATATCATGAGTTAGGGTTTAATTCCTTAAAACATGTTTATGTGTGTTCTAGCATGCAATTGATTGTTTAACATGTGATAAATTGATCCCATAATCTATCAAATGGATCCATATGTATGATTTATTTGTGAATGCATGACTTCCGCTGTGCAAGGGGCTTCAATCCCCAGCACCTAGACTATGCGTTTATCTCGCCAGTGAACCGTGGACTTTAAAAATATCCCCAGACAACCCTGAACTAAGCGTTTATCTCGAAAATGGTCCCTTTTCACTGTTTCGTGATGAAAATAACCTTTTGGGGGGTTTTAGGGGGGTTTGGGCAATTTGGTCTTTTTTACATTTTAAATCTGATATTATTTCAGTTATGTACTAAATCTGATATTATTTCAAAATTATCATTCTTCTTTCATTTTGCCATCATTCACTTTGTTTCTTTATTTAAATATTAGATTTAATTTTATAAAACTAAATTTTAAATTTCCATTCTTAAATATCAATAATTTTTTTAATTATTAAAATTACTATTAAATAACAGATTAATAGTTTTAATCAATATTTGATAGCGTCTAATATTTAATCAATAAGGTATGACGACACCTTAGTTTTAATCATAAATAGATCATATAACACGATTTATTCTGAAATAAATATGCATCTAATGTAAGACTAATATAATTTTCGTTTATTAATTTGAAAACAATCAAAATTAACTAGAAAATTTCAACAAAAATCTCCTATATCAAATTTCTAGTAGTATCAAATTTTTAGTCAACTTCATAGTATTTTTAGTCAAATTCTCCTATATATTAGATGCATATTTATTTCAGAATAAATCGTGTTATATGATCTATTTATGATTAAAACTATTAATTATTGATTAAAACTAAGGCGACGTCGTACCTTATTGATTAAATATTAGAAACTATCTAATATTGGTTGAAACTATTAATTTATTATTTAATAGTAATTTTAATAATTAAAAAAAATTATTGATATTCAAAATTTAAAATTTAATTTTATAAAAGTAAATCTAATATTGAAATAAAGAAACAAAGTGAAGGATGACAAAAGGAAAGAAGAATGATAATTTTGAGATAATATCATAGTATTTAGTACATCACAAAAATAATATCTGATTTAAAATGTAAAAAGACCAAATTGCCCAAACCTCTTAAAACCCCCTAAAAGGGTATTTTTTTCGTCACGAAACAGTGAAAAAGGACCATTTTTGAGATAAACGCTTAGTCCAGGGTTCTCTGGGGATATTTTTAAAGTCCACGGTTCACTGGCGAGATAAACGCATAGTCCATGGACTATTTTTGTAGTTCACTCTTAAATTAATAATAACTACTGGTCTCTAAACTTTGCGTTTTGAACGCCAATAGACCCTGGACTTTAATAATATCATAGGTAGTCTCTGGACTAACATGTAATCACATTTGTAATACTTTTTTCACTATTCATCACAATTTTGCACTAAAAATGCCCCCAAGGCATGCTTGGCATAATTGGACTTCCATAAAATTAGGATATCTAGGTTTTGGATATAATATTTTCTTTATCTTTTCTAGTAATGAATATGATATTTTCTTATAGGTCGAATGTCTCAAATGATATTTTCTTATAGTACAATTGTATAAAAAAACAACACCTTGCTACTTTTAGTACTCATTTATATAAAGAATTGGTTTCCAGTGGAAACACGTTAAGGACTTGTGCTCCTATTTTTTATTTTTATTTTTGCACTATCATTTTCTTTTTGTTATATAGTTAGTTATTTGCGCTCATGTTCTCTCCCCTAGATAATAGGCGATTTCCATGCTTTAATTTTTCATATTATTTTTTATTATTTCCTTTTTTGAAAAAAGAACTAATTTTAAAGTCATAATGTATTTCCAATAATAAGGATCCATGGTGATGTTTGATCTTCAATTGCAACATAATAACACAAAAACAATAAAGGATAGAGTGGAACTATCATTCAAAAACTAGACCCAAAAGGATTTGATAGGAGGCAAGAGATGAAGAAAAGTGAATTTGATATTAGCTAAATCCATTGATGTAGAAAACACTCTAAGCAATCTTCAACATGCTAGATTCAACTAATGGCTCCACTACTGTCACGACCACAATTCCCTATTGATAGTGAGCACGTCTATAACGTGACTAAACAACACTTTAGAAATAATAAAATGGGACAAACATAAATGATAAGTCAAGCTTAGGACATTAGTCTCATAGGCGAAAGTGATACAAGGTCAAAATAAAGTCAGAGTGCGGTCTAGGTTCATAGACTCCTAGAACAAAATTCTAATGCAGCGGAAAAGTCCAAGACAAAGTAGTATGTATGAATACATACCTTTGGGCTACCTAACTACTTTTTGGATGATCGTTCCCAACACCTTCGCCTCATCGTCCACATTCAACCTGCATATTTGAAAATAAACATGCAGGGCTGAGTATTTGGTATACTGAGTGGGCACATTGCCAAAAACAATTCTATTTTATTTGTCAAGCTACAGTTGAGTGAACACGGGGTTTTTATTTAAAAAGGCCAGATTCACTAAATACTTTCCTTTCATAAAGATTTTGACTGCGCAATCACATAACTTAAATACCATATCTGAACTTTGTGTGAACCGGGAATGTGGCCACATTCCACGACGATCACTGGACCGACCAACTCCTATGTTAGCTCACGGTCCCCTTATGTGTACACTAGTCCGAGTAGGGCTTGCGGCCCTACTGGGACCCGAATTCGATTTAACTAAATTGGCATAGCCAAGCAGATAGGTAATCATAAAACAAAACATAGCATGACAAACATACTTGAGTAAAGATTCACATTTTCATACTAAAATCACGTTTTGAAAGAATGTCCACCTCAAAGGCTATCTCTTAGCCGAACAAACTCCTTGGCTTGATTTTAGATGAAGCGCGAAGAGGCCCCTTTAGTAACATAGAAATAATACTTAATTAGGCTTAAGAAGCCAAATGAACTCAAACATGAATGCATCCTAAGTGCGTGCTCATTTTATTCTTTTTCTTAATTTTTCTAGAGGAAGCTCTAGGATCCTTGACCATTAATTAAATCAAGCGACTTCATTTATTTAAAAAAAACTATTCGCTTAACTAGAGAGCATTACCTCCTATGCCATTTATTCAGGCAATAAAATAAACTCGAGGTCTATTCATCGTTAGCGTATAAATTCTTAAAATTAATTATTCGAGCACTTAAGCTAAGATCCGGAAAATTCTATTTTTCTTGAAAACAAATACTTAAGCATTTAATAAAGTATGAATTCTTGGAAAATCCCTTGTTAAATCTTTTCTTTGAATTTTTCTTAAGGCCGCCCATTTGAAATCCCTAAAATTGAATATGCGCCTCCATCGTCTCCTCATTTCTCTTTCTCAAATTTTCCTTCTCCAAATTCTCATTCTCAATTTCTAAATCTTTCAAAACATTTCTCAAAGAACAGAAATCCCCAAATTGAAGAAATGGAAATCCCTAATTCTTCTCCTCCTTCGTCTTGGCTACATCGCCGCTCAACTGGGTCGCCGGAGCACCGCCGGCTCCAGCTCCTCGGCGTCACGGAGTCACCGGCGGCTCTTGCCAGCAAGTTACGCCATCGCCGCACGGCTGAGGAAGACGCTCTTGGTCCGCTTCACGGGCCAGCGCCGCCGCCGCCGCCTCCCAGCGCAGCCCTCCGTCGGTCACCGCCGCTGTTCCGCGACTAGCCGCCGCCTCTGGTCTCTTCGTCGCTGGTGTCGCGCAATCGGAGAAGGAGAGGAAGCATCGCCTCTTATTAGAAATGGGCCACTCACCCCTTAAAAGGCCTCATAAGGGGGAGGGTTATCCACAATTATATAGAAGAGATAGGATCATCACCAAGTCGATGTGGGACAGAATTTAGAGAATTTAACACGCCCCCTCACGTGTGGGCCGGAAAGGACATTGGTCTTCCATCACGTGGGTAGGCAATGCTAGAGATAAGAGAACCATCATCGATGTGGCCCATTTCTAATATGGTATCAGAATGGGCCCAAGTCGATGATGGTTTATCTCTTTATCTCTTATCTACCTCACGAGTGGAAGACCGATGTCCTTTCCGGCCCATATCGATGATGGTTCTCTTATCTCTAGCATTGCCTACCCACGTGATGGAAGACCAATGTCCTTTCCGGCCCACACGTGAGGGGGCGTGTTAAATTCTCTAAATTCTGTCCCACATCGACTTGGTGATGATCCTATCTCTTCTATATAGGTGTGGATAACCCTCCCCCTTATGAGGCCTTTTAAGGGGTGAGTGGCCCATTTCTAATACCTCTCTCTTACACCGACTGCCACCGTCGCTCCAGTCAACCGCCGGTGCTCGGTTGTCGGCGTCACCGTGCCATTGGCGACTCGTGCCGGCGCCTTTCGTCTCCGTCCAAACTCCTAAAGCTAAGTTATTTATTCCATTCTTTCCTAGTGTAGTTATTTAGTTTAAATAAGCTAAGTCTATGGCAATCCGTAAATTGAGCATTGGGGCTTCTTTGAACTTGCTGTGACAGATTTGATTCCTTAGAGGAGTTGAGCAAAAGTGTTGTTGTTCTATGCTTATCCTAAATCTTTTGTTAGTTAACCGCCGAGGGGTTGTAGATATGTGCTTTAACATGCTTGGGGTTGATTTCTACATGATGATATGATATGTTATTTGGGAGAAAGGTGGAGGTGTATTACCTCTTGCAAAAGACAGTGGCTTAAAATCTGATTTCCAAAGTTCTCAAAGCTTACTCCCTCCTTGAAACTCCTAGTTGCAGTGTAGAAAGAAAAGGGGTGTGAGCTTGAGTTGAGCATGAAAATACTTGTGGGAAGGAAGAAGTAATTGTTACCTATGGGTGTGGGAGTTGTCTGTAAGACTCTGCAGAGACACTTCTCCTAGCTCACTCACTCTCAACTTTCTATGTTGCTGGGAAGTTTGAAGTATGTGGAAGGGAGTTCATAGGTGGTGTGGAGAGGATTTTATAGGAAAAATTTGGGTGTACCTAGGAGGATTTAAATGGCTGCCCAGCCTCTTTGTTTTCATGCTGCAGAAAAATCTCTTACTTTCTTGATCTCTACTACTTTTGATTAATGAAACTTGGTGTTATGCTTGGTTCCAAAACCTTGCATTGATGTGCTTTTTTTTGTTTGCTTTTGAAGTGTACAAGAAGGTTGCAGGGGCTGTTTTGAAGAGAGGGTGTTGCAGGCATTAACTTGCCCTTTTTGGGTAGGTCCTTGGTCTCTCATTGGTAAAGGATAGTTGCCTCAAGTTCCTAATAGTAGTTTCCTTTAATTCTTCTTGTCTACCAATAATAATTGTTTTTTTTTATCTTGCAAGTGGAACTGCAAGTCTCGGCTGCCATCTTGCTGCCTTGGGCCCGACGGGCTGCTCGAAATGGGCTATGGTTTGGGCCTGGAGAAGAGGCCCGAAGTGCATCAAAATTTCTCTTTTCTCTTCTTTGTTTTCTTTATTTAAAGCCTTTGATCCATGTAATTTTTTTGAAGTTAGTTAATAGTTTATTGTATATGTAATGCTATTCGAATTTCTTTATATTTGGAAAAAGACTTTTTGTCTTTCCTCTTTGATTTACATATTATTGACGTCGTGGTGTTCGCTAAAATTCTTACTTTAGCTTTTATTTTCTTTGCGAACTATAAGCATCAAAAGGAATAACGAGCTCCATTCAAAACACGAATCCAGAGAGCGAATATTCGCTAGTTCGACATTTAAAAATAAGGGAAAAAGGTAATAAGAGAAGTGGTTATTACAACTACTCAAAGGAATTTACAAGCCCTTTGATGCATACCTATACTTGATCATACCTGATTGAATCAATTGATGATCAAGTAACCTAAAATTAGGAATTAGATAGGAACAAATCTCTCAATCATCTATTTTCATCAAAGTCTAACCATGAAAAATGAGGTAAAATACTATTTAAGGCTTGGGTGACCCGCTGGGGCAGAATGGGGTCCGAAAATGACACCCGGCTGGGTGGAACTTTTCTGCATTGCACGTCTTCCATAAAATGGCCATAACTCTATCCACCGGACTCCGATTGAGGCGTGCAAGGTACCCATGCGAAGCTATTTCGAATAAGAAGACATTTGTAGTAGTTTCTGAGATTTTAGACATCATATCGATTGGCAGAATACTGATTGAAGCCAGCTGCAGGTACAGAGTTTGATGCACGGCTTCTGTGATCGTATCATCCAACCGCGTGTTGCCACGTGACACGTAACATGCAACATTGTAAACAACTACCATACAATATATATTTGTGGAAGCTGTAGATGGATTTCAGCAGATTGCATGGTAGTTATAGGCAGATTGCATTATAGATTCTAAAGTTTTGCACTGTAGGCATAGGTTGTTTAATTTACATTATAAATTTCAACAGATTCCATTTATATGTAGTTTGTACATAAATTATATTTAAAATGCAAACTCAACAATATATAATGCTATCTGTCTATAACAATAATGTAATCTGTCTATAATTATAATGCAATCTATAGAAACTGATCTACAACTTCCACAAATGTACATTGCATGGTTGTGTTCGTAATGTTGTGACGTGCCACGTCAAACACAGGGCTGGAAGTACGTTGTGACTCTAATGAGGACACACCCTAGTGCTCCCTGTATTATTTTATTTGTATCTCTTTTGTAACTTTTTTCATTATTAACCAAAATATTTTATTTGACAAGTTTCTTTTGTTGGGCTTGACATCAGATGAAAATCCCATATCACCTTATAGTAATATTTAATTTTATCATAATGTACTCCCTTCGTCCGTGAATGGAGTCCCGTTGATCCATTTTAGTCAATTTGAGAAAAGGAGTCTCGGTTCAATTTTACCATAAATGGTAATAGGCTCCCACATTCCACTAATTTATTTCACTCATATTTCATTTAAAACTGATATATATAAGTGGGACCTATATTCCACTAACTCATTTCACACACATTTCATTTAAAACTTATATATATAAGTGGGACCCATATCCCACTAACTTTTTTCTACCCACATTTCACAACAATTCTTAAAACCAGTGCCACAAAGAAATGAGATTCCTAATGGCAGACGGAGGGAGTTTTGTGCAAATAAAGAGTAAAAGATTGAAAATTTGTTAAATTGGAAAGAGTATGATTTATGACAACGAACGTCGCACCATTTTTCATTTCACAAAAAACATTCCTTTATTTGTGAATCGTTGTGCATAGTTGTTTCCATCATTCATTGCAAATCTTAATAAATTTATTTTTGCTGTCTCTACATTTATGCAATACATTATTCCCTATCAATATATTTCAATGTAACGCGCAATAATATTTCATTTGATTCTGTAAAGGATCCCATTAACATAAATCCAATATATGACTAGCATTTATGTAAATTCAAACAATACACCATTTATTGTGTCAATTTCTCGATTATAAATAGACCCATTCAAATCAAATAATTCATAAAAATCGAAACTCACATACAAAATAGTAGTAGAAGAGAGCTAAAAAAGATGTCTTATTCTAGCATAATCTTTTTGTCCCTAGCCTTTTTAAGCCAATGCCATGCTGATTTGTTAGGTGATTTGTGCACCAAATCCAACAATCCCTCCCTATGCAACCAAGCACTGAGATCTGACCCTCGATCCAAGGGTGCTGATGCTTGAGGCTTGGTTGGGATCGCGCTTGGCAATTCCTTGTCCGCCACACAAGCCTCCATCAACGTGGCAAAGTCAGTATCCAACCATGGAAACAAAGATAAAATCGACACTTGTATCGAGAACTTTGATGATGCCGTGGCCAACTTGCAAGAGGCCAAGCCCTTGATACCGAAGCTAGATAGGCCTAACATCAGCACACTCCAAACCAAAGGTTCGACAGCTCTAACCGATGTGAGGACTTGCAGCGAGGAATGTGGAGCAAGCGAACCAAGTAAATTGAAGCAAGCTTCGGATAAGGCATACACATTTATTCAATTGCTTCTGATTATTGCTAACACTTTGTAAAATACAAATAATTGGAACTATAATAATGTGTGTGGTAGTGTAGCCCACTTTTTTAATCAATTTGATATTATACTACATTGATTATAATTTAATAAGAAATATACACTATCGCTTGAGTAATTTTTACCTTTTTTCGCATAACTATCCTAACAGAGATAATATTCGAAGAATTTGACTTTGAACCGTAATTTATTTTGTGTAGCCAACTTTTTTTTTCTATATGAATATTTGGAAAAAATCGATGCAAGTAAATGGGAATTACATGAGTCTTCTGGAGTCATGCCCGAACCATCGCATGAAGGAAATAGAGGTGCACCACACCTTCTATGAGGGAATCAACAAAGAGACGAAGGATCTGGCGAATTCGTCATCTGAGGGTCAGCGAGGCGAAGAAGTCTTACGAAAACCGTTGAATGCAAAAAAGACGTACGACCACGCAAGGGACGAGTACAATAGAGAGAGGGTAGCAAGTGCTTCGGCTACTGACCAGGAAGAGATGATGGATTTGAAAATGGAATAAATGAAGAAGGATTTGCTTAGCGCAATCAAGCAGAATACACCACCGCCCTCTCCAACTGGTGGAAATCAAGCTCTAGAGCTATCCTATGGTCAGCCAACCAACCAGCCTAGTGTGGAGTAATCCAACGCCGCCGGATTCTACAACTCAAATGGGAATTTGGGTGGAGGGACCACCCAAATTTTCGATGGGGAGATGGGAATCAGAATCAGAACCAAAACCAAGGTTAGAATCAAACCAACACCCACTAGAACCAGAATTTCAACCGTGGCCCAACGAATCCTGACCACCAACCCAACTGGGCAGGAAGGAACCAGCAACCTCAGAACCAAAACCCAAACCCTGTTTGTGTGCCACCCCATCAGCAAAACTACCAAAACTACCAGTACCAGTATAACCAAGGCCCTCAAAACCAGAACCAAAACCAGTCCCATAACCATAACCAAAATCAGTTTCAAGGCCAAAATCAATTCCAAAACCAGAACCAGAACCAGTACAACCAAGACCAGTATAACCCCCCCTACCCAGTATAACCAATACCCACCGAACCAAAACCAACAAAATATCCAGAACTACCAGCAGAACCAACCCCCCAGTACAACCAACACCAAGGGCCCAATCAGCCCCACTACCCCAACAAGTCAAGGAGGTCTATGGAAGACATGATGGGAAAAATGCACGCTGCACAGCAGAGTATCAAAAATGATTTGTAGTCCAATAATGAAGTAGTGCAGGGGATGCAAAGTGCCCAGAAGGAGCACAGGGCAAACATGGATATGATGAACAGGCAATTAGCCCAGCTCGCAAACTCGGTGGGCGAAATGAAAGGGAACTCAGGGAAACTCCTATCTACAGTCCATGTACCTGAAAAGGAAAACGTGAGTAAAATCACGTTGAGGTCTGGAACTGCTTATGATGGACCACAACTCAAGAAACCAAGTGGGGAACCCAGTAGGATGAAGGTGATGAGCGATACCATCTCAGTGGAAGAACTTAAGAGGCCTCTGCCTCAGATGGAGGAACCGTTTTTCCTAGACAAAGATCCTACTGAGGAAGGAAAGACGAAAGAAACACCAACTGGGAACGGGTGTCCTGAAGAAACTGTACCCATGCCGGAGCGTGGAACCCAGGAGGCACCCAAGGAAATTCTGAAAAAGCTTGTTGGAGGAGCTAAAGGGGAGAAGTCGTTTCCCTATCGGTTTGTTACAAAGAAGAAGAAGGAAAACCCTGTGGATTTCCTATCAATCATTGGGAAGCTGGATTTTACCATACCATTCCTCAAAGCCGTGAGACTACCCCCGCTGGGGAAGTTCATCAAGGAATTCATAGCCGGGAAGGCCCAGGAGGATGGAAAAATCATGGTGGAAGGGATAGCGTCAACTATTGTGCAGGAGAAACTACCACCCAAGAGAGCCGACCCAGGTATGTTCACTTTACCCATAACAATTGGAGATGTAAAAATCGAGCATGCAATGTGTGATCTGGGAGCATCTATCAATGTTATGCCTTTATCCATTTATAATCGGTTGAACGGGGTAAAGTTGTCAAACACTAGGGTGTTGATCCAACTGGCTGATAGGTCATGTATAAATCCTGAGGGTGTGTTAGAAAACGTGTTGGTAAGGGTGCATGATTTTACTTACCCTGCTGATTTCTATGTGATTAAGATGAGAGAACCTGAAGCTATGGAGTCTAGTAGGATACTGTTAGGGAGACCATTTTTTAGAACAGCCAAGACAATCGTAGATATGGCTGAGGGGACAATATGCATTGACTTTAATGGTGAAAAATTTGTTTTTGATATCAGTGAAGCCATGAAAAATCCGATAGATTCTGAAAATATATGCTATGTTGATATTATTGACCCCATAGTCCAAGATTTTCTTGAGACTGAGTTACTGCAGGAGAAACTCCAAGCTTTAGATGTGGAAGCAGCTGCATGGTGTGATCTGATCAGTAACCGAGGGTTAACTGAGGAGGATATCGAAGGAACAATTAAGGAATTCCGTCAGAAGTCAGAAATTGCGGGAGCCGTAGGGGCTTTACTACCAGCCAGTATGGTGGAGATCTCAGATGGTGAAATAGAGAAAGAGGGGGATTTTGAAAAAAACCCTCTACCTATAGAGACACTACCCCCACAAGTCGAGTTGAAGAAGTTACCAGCAAACCTTAAGTACGCCTACCTCGGGGAGGAAGACTCATTCCCTGTGATCATCAATAGCGGGCTGACTGAAGAACAAGAGGCGAGGCTACTGGCTATGCTGAGTAAAAACAAGAAGGCAATTGGATGGAGCCTTACGGATTTGGTGGGGATAAGTCCAGATGTCTGCATGCACCATATTAGGTTGGAGGAAGGAGCCAAGGCACATCGAGATTCGCAGAGAAAGGTGAACCCCAATATGCGAGAGGAGATACTGAAGGAGCTCTTGAAGTTGCTCTCGCTAGGAATTATATATTCGGTGCCCGATAGCGAATGGGTCAGTCTGATCAATATGGTCCCCAAGAAATCAGGAATCCAGGTGGTTAAGAATGAGAGGATTGAGCTAGTTCCCACCAGACTGGTTACTGGATGGAGAATGTGTATAGACTACTGCAGGTTGAATACAGCAACCAGGAAAGACCACTTCCCCCAGCCAATCATCGATCAAATGCTGGAGCGACTGGCTGGGAAGAAGTACTTTTATTTTTTGGACGGGTACAACGGCTATTTCCAAATTTACATGAACCCCGAGGACCAGGATAAGACCACTTTCACCTGCCCGTTTGGAACATATGCGTACAGACGTATTCCATTCGGCTTATGCAACGCTCCGGCTACGTTCCAACGATGTATGATGAGCATATTCTCGGATTTGATAGAAGATAGCATAGATATCTTCATGGATGATTTCACTGTCTACGGAAACTCTTTCGCCTCATGCTTGCAACATTTGGACGTCGTTCTGGAGAGGTGCCAAGCAAAGAGTCTGGTTTTGAATTTCAAAAAATGCTATTTTATGGTTACAGAAAGAATCGTCTTAGGGCACGTGGTGTCAGAAAGAGGGATTCAGGTGGATCAAGCCAAGGTGGATTTCCCTACTGATCAGAAGGGGATAAGAGGTTTTCTGGGGCATGCTGCGTTTTATCGAAGATTTATCAAAGACTTCGCCGCCCAACCTCTTACCAGACTCCTTCAGCATGAGGTGGAATTCATCTTCGACGATCATTGTAACGTTGCATTTAACCTGCTCAAGGAGAAGTTGATATCTGCACCAATCATCCAGGCTCCTAACTTGGATCATCCCTTTGAGGTGATGTGCGATGCTAGTGACTATGCAGTGGGAGTCGTACTGGGTCAGAAGATTGAAGGGTAGAGGTACATGATATTCTATGCATCAAAGACTTTGAATCAAGCCCAACGGAATTATGACACTACCGAGAAAGAAATGTTGGCTGTTGTTTATTCATTCGAGAAGTTCAGGCAATACTTGTTAGGATCCAAGGTCATTGTCTATACTGACCATGCGGCCATCAAGTATCTCATTGCAAAGAAGGAGTCAAAACCCCGACTGATCCGATGGGTACTCCTATTGCAAGAATTTGACTGGGAGGTAGAAGACAAGAAGGTAGTCGAGAACAAGGTAGCAGACCATTTGAGCAGAATAGTGAAAGATGGAAATAGCGAGGATGTGCAAGATCGATTCCCAGAGGAACACTTGTGTGAAGTGATCTTTTCCGCGAGGAAGATTGATTGGGAAGAAGTAATGAAGCTTACTGGTCAGGATGTAACAACCAAGTGTAAAGAGAAGGTAGGGCAAGAGCCCTGGTTTGCAGACCTAGCCAACTACCTAGTAACGGGAGAACTTCCAGGAGTGCCAAACATTACAAAGGCTCAAAGGATGAAGATCAAGAGTGAAAAGTATTATTTCTGGGACGATCCATATTTGTGGAAGGCAGGAGCTCGACCAAGTTATAAGGAGGTGTGTTCCTGATTGGGAGCAACGAGATGTACTGATACACTGCCACTCCTTGGCATGTGGAGGACACTTCGGGCCTAGGAAGACCGCAAGGAAGGTACTGGACAGCGGATTCTACTAGCCAACTTTAAACAGAGATGTGTACGAGTTTTGCAAGGCTGTGACCGTTGCCAACTGACCGGTGGGATCTCTGCGAGAGATGAAATGCCACAAGTTCCAGTGATTGTTTGTGAAGTGTTCGATGTTTGGGGCATGGATTTCATGGGTCCTTTCCCTTCATCTTACGGGAATTCCTACATCCTGGTGGCAGTCGACTATGTATCAAAGTGGATCGAAGCCAAGGCCACGAGCACTTGTGAATCCAAGGAGGTTGCTAAGTTCCTCAAGAGTCATATATTCAGCCGATTCGGGATACCAAGGGCAATCATATCCGATCAAGGAACTCATTTTTGCAACCGTACAGTTGAAGCCTTGATGAAAAAGTATGGGGTCCATCACCGCCTATCTAGTCCCTACCACCCGCAAGCCAATGGGCAAGCGGAGATCTCTAACAGAGAGATAAAGAGCATCCTGGAGAAGACAGTCAACCCTTCCAGGAAGGATTGGAGCACAAGGTTGGAAGATGCTCTGTGGGCGTATCGAACAGCCTACAAGACGCCTATAGGAATGTCCCCGTACCGCATTATTTTTGGAAAGATGTGTCACTTACCAGTGGGAATTGAACACCGAGCGTACTGGGCAGTTCAGCAAGTTAACATGGATGCTAGAGCCTGTGAGGAGGAAAGGAAGCTGCAACTACAGGAGCTGGAAGAACTCAGATTGGAGTCATTCGACTCAGCCATGTGGTACAAGGAAAAAACTAAGATGTGGCACGACAAGAATCTGAGGACCAAGGATCTCCAAGTTGGCCAGAAAGTACTACTCTTCCAGTCGAGGCTGAAGCTAATGCCTGGGAAACTCAAGTCAAATGGGCAGGATCTTACATCATCACCGCACTGCGTTCTAATGGAGCGGTCGAGATTTCAGGGAGTATCCCTAACTCTGAACCTTTTTATCGTAAATGGGCATAGGCTGAAAATATATAGGGAAAATGCGGAGATGTGTGTAGTGGAAGAAATTCCACTACATTTTAATATCGCCTAATGATCAGTAGGATAGGGGTTTGGAATTCCACCTGGCCAACTCTATATGGGTTGTGCTTATTGACCAGGTAGAATTTCAAATACTCTCAGTAATGATGTAAATATTGTAAATACTTAGTGACATAATTTTAATAGAAGCAAGTAGGAAAATATTAAAAATACCAAAAAGATTTTCGGACCTTAAATATTAATTTGGAGTACGTACTGACCACGAGGATACCAATATGGTGAAACTCTGAATTGTATTTAAGAGTCCATTTTTCACTTTATTTCTATTTTAGTTAATTTAGAGGGAGATATTAAGTAGAGGTTTGAATTTTGGCATGTGGTGCAGCTTTGCAGGGCAAGGACAGTGACTGGGAGGGTGCGTGGAGCAGAGACGTGACAGGCGACGTCCAGTCAGCTGCGAGAATCTCTCAACCGCCTCTTCACTTCCCACCCGAACAGTCGCGACCAAAACCGTCTATAACTGGTCAAAATCCTCAACTGCCACCCCTCTATAAAAACCCCACCGCCTATTTCCCTTCACCTTTAGAAACCCTCACCTGCAATTTTTTTCACCTGGAAAACAACTACCAACGATAACCGCCGTAAACCACCACCAGAAACCGAGAACCAACCTACTCAAACCATGGGAAAAAATAAGATGACCCACAAGCAACCATCTGCCACCGGGGAGAAGCAGTCGAAGGACCCGATGACCATGGAGGCGCGGCCGCCGAACCCGCAGTCTCGACCAGCGCCACCTCCACAAATTCTGGCGATGGTCCCGTTAGATGCCTGGCGGCCTATTTGAGGCAGCAAGATCCGAATAGGGACCGGACAGCAACTTTGGCGGGATTTGGCCAAATCGGAGGAACGCCGGCGATACCAACCCCTACCCCAGAAATTCCGACCATTGTTAACCCGCCTACCACCGTCCCAACTTCCTCGGCCCCCACTTCTGAAAAATCCTCCCCAACGGCAACTGCACCTTCTTAATCCGAAACCACTTCCCCATTACATCCCCAAATCGAACCCATCGACTCAATTCCCCTTTCTTCCTACCAAGATCCTTACATGGGAGAGACGGAAGAGAGAGAAACAGAAGTAAAGGAGGGTGAGGCAGAGGGGAGCGCAAAGGAGGGCGGCAAGTCAGAGGAAACACCGGTGACGAAGATAACACCCCAAGAGGAAGAGAAGGGGGGAATAGACCTAAACGAGACGGCCAAGAAGCAAGGGCTGATGACTGATGATGAATTGCAGTCAATTTGAATAGCGTACAAAGGAGGGAAGCGAGTGCGAACGAGATGGCTGAGGGTCTGGACCTCGCATCTCAGGCAGTAGGGGAGGGTGAACATTCTGGAGTAGCAAACGAATCAGGAGGTGTTGCCCACCAGCCAGTAGAAGAGGTGGAAAAGAAACAATCTGTAGAAGAGAAGCAATCTGAAGAGTGCTCAAGAAGCTAGCCAGAGGAAAGGGGAGTACCGGAGCTGGACCGAGTGGCCACGGAGGCCGGGATGATGAACCCACTTAACCAGAGAAGGAGGAAACCAATGAACCAGATGAATCATAAGGAAATCAGACAGAACCCGCGGAGGAGGAACCCGAGGAATCACCTGCACAAAGCCCTGCCCCAAGGAGGAGCAGGAGGAACGTTCGACAAGGCACCCCGCCGAACACTTAGTTTTCATTTTAATTTTTAGTTTTTCTTTTATTTTTGTTTTTTTTATTACTTTTGTTGAGTAGGTAGGATTATATGTGTAGTTTATATGTACAAACCCCATTCACAACACTTAGCCTATTCAATAGTCTAAGTGTGAGAAGTAAAGGGTTTGCTACTTTGGCGCATGTGTTTATGTTTATATGTTTCTGTCATATGCATGCTAACTCACACTTAGCCTACTGCGTAGTCTAAGTGTGAGGAGTTTATATGTTTATGTGTCATGTTTTGTCATATTGTATTATGTATGTTGAGTTTAAGTATGTATCTAAATCTCTCCCACTTAGCCCATTGCATAGTCTAAGTGTGAGAAGTTTTTAGATACAGTATGTGTTTTGTTATAAATGTGTGTCTGTCATACTAGCCATTCACATTTTTCACTTCACAGCTCGTATCTGGGGCAGACACTTGTGGAGGGGGGGGGGGCAAATGGCCAGTATGACATGTATATATGTGTGATTCGAGTCAGCTGCATGTTAGTGTCTTTAGGATTTGTTTAGGTCTAGGATTTATGTGTTTCTTTATGAATGGGCTTAAAACTCAACTGCCTCAAACTGAAGGTGAGGGGAATTGAGGGAGATAAGGCATGCTGGAAAACAAAAACCACCCCACCCCCAGTAGCACCTAGTCAGTATAGATGATGCAAGTATGAAGGAAAAAACTCATCCTTTAGGTCAGACACGAAAGCCCTCTTAAATGGTGAGTTAGAAGCCTAAAGTAGAACCACTTTCCACTAAAAACATAAAAAAAGAAGAGTGGCTGCCACATGATGTCTAGGGCAACGTGACCGCGTGTAGAAAACCCTGAAGGTAGTAGGAACCCTCCTCTCCCCACCAAAAAAAAAAAAGCCCCCACCCTTTAGAACCCCATTTTCTAACCTGGTCTACACCCCGAAATAACCCACTAGCCACTGGGACTGTGTGTGTGCAAGGCATAAGACAAGAAGGCAACTGGCCAGGAGGACATACAAGAAGAACCAGCTGAAGAAAAGAAAGTCAAGGAGAAAGGAGAAAATCGACCCGTAAAAATTCCAGGTCCAAAAAAAATAATAAGAAGGAATAAGGGTGGCAAAGCCACAGAAAAAGATCGAAGAAAATGGTCGAAAAGACTTGACCACAAAAAAAGGAGAAAGAAGGAATAAGGGTGGCGAAGCCACAAGGAAGCCACTGACCAGTTGGAGGCCAATAACAGAAATTGTCCATGCAGAAGAGAAGCACTAGCCAGAAGCCTAAATGCACACGGTTCCCCAACATCAAATAAAGTAGTTAGTTTTTGAACCTTAGAGCCTTAGGAACCTCCACCCCAAACGCTACAAACCAATAGCCCTGTTACAAGCCTTGAAGACCTTCAGGAGCTGCGCGTGAGATCTGAAGCCAAAGCATTTGTGGTTCAGCATTGAGAGAAAAACTTTCCTAACATCCCCTGTGAGGAATGAGTGACTGAGTGAATCCAAGGTTATCTTGAAAACCAGATGTACTGACTAGGGAGAAAAAGGGGGCAGCGAAAATTCAAGGCTGTCTAAGGCCTGATTGCACCTGATCTCAAGGGGAGGGATGGTTGAAAATATAGTCTGTTCTATGTGTTTTGATTTTTTTTATGTGTTTATTATGTGTGTGTCATATGTGTTTTTTTTTTCTTTGCGTCAAAGTCTAGAGTCTTGTGTTTATTTTAGGTAGAGTCGGTCAGGGGGAGTAACCAGGCTCGAATTCGACTTATTTCTTTTTGTTTGTCTTCACGCTTGAGGACAAGCATGTGGTAAGTGTGAGCAGTTTGATAAGTCGTATTCTAAGCCTTGGTTACTGGTCAGTATGTCGTGAATTGCTTGTATTATCCGCAAAATAGTTGCTTAAGTGTGCAGGATAAAGGGGTCCAAGTCAGTAGGAAACGGTTCGAACGACGCAGGTGAAAAGAGCACTAGAAGGGTGCAATACTGACCAGGATGCATGCCAGAGAAAAGGCTCGAGATGGAGAAGAAGGATAGCTGGGATGATCATAAATAAGGGCAGAAAAGTCAATTCACGAAGGAAGTCTACCCTAAAAGCAAGGGCAAGCCTCCCTATAAAAGAAGCCACTTGGAGAGAGAGAAAGAGTACCGAGTTCGAAAGTCCAACCACTACACTTAGTTAGAATTCTCTCAAGATCTGTTCCTTCAACATTATCCACTTTCTTCTCGTTCCTCGCCACAGCTATGGTCACCTAAAGTCCAGACGTCCATCAGAGAGTCATCATCCCACCGTTCCAGCCAGTTTGTCATCGTAGCAGTAGCAGTTCTATCACCCGGAGTGGCATAAACAATATTTAATCGCTTTCCTAGTTTAATTTTACTCGCTTTCTTCGTTGGATCTATTGCAAACTTAAATCCTATTGCCTTTTGAAGCATTTCGTTAAGATCCGAACGTTTTTAATTATGAAGTTTTTATTTCGCATCTCTCTTTGGTTTGAATCTGCTTCATTCTGTCTAGGAAAGTTAGATCTAGTTATTGCTTTTATTTTTCTAAGTGTTTACGCATGTTTTCGTTTGAGTAGGCTAATCTGGAGTTGTTGATCGAGATTTCAAGTTCATGTTTCAGTTTAAGTTTTCATGCATGATGTTCCTGTTGCGTTATCATCACCACCTTGCATGTTAGCCAGTAGGAGTAATCTGCAGTTTAGCCGTTAATATTTAAGTTTAAGCTTTTAAATCGATGGATCTTGTGTTTGAAGTTGAGAATCTGTGTTCAACCATGGAGTTTGAGTTCATGTAATTTCCGTTGATACTTGTTGAGGAAGAAAACATCACAATCTACTTTTACTTTGGACCACTTTTGCTTTTTAGTTACTTTTTACTTTTGTCATTTACTTTAAGTTTGTACCCTCCAGACCTGTCAGAGTTGTCACCCAGCTACCAATATACCCTGCTGCTCTAAATTTCCTCATTTAGTAACTGTTTACTTTCCACATGCATCTGAGATATCTTGTCCCCTACTTTCACGTACACTACCACATGTCAGTCACTTTCACGCCCACTAGTCAGTAGAGTACCATCTTTAATTTCTGTCTAGGTAGAATCTCAACCCAAAAGCGTGGTAGCTAACCAAAAACTCCCATATTATCACCGCAATCATCCGATCGTGTCCATCTCTGTGGGATTCGACCCTTACCTCCACTATACTAGCCAGTAGAAGTGGGTTGAGGAATTTATTTGATACCAGGTTCCGGTCGTCGTGCTAACGACTCAGCTAGGTTGGGATTTTTATCCTGATCAGTTGGGCGCACCTTTAATTTAACACAACACCGAAAACCTGCACTTTCACTAACACTTTGTAAATAACAAATAATTGGAACTATAATAATGTGTGAGGTAGTGTAGCCCACTTTTTTAATCAATTTGATATTATACTACAGTGATTAAAATTTAATAAGAAATATACACTATCGCTTGAGTAATTTTTACCTTTTTTCGCATAACTATCCTAACATAGATAATATTCGAAGAATTCGACTTTGAACCGTAATTTATTTTGTGTAGCCAACTTTTTTTTTCTATATGAATATTTGGAAAAAATCGATGCAAGTAAAATTATTATGAGAGACATAATTGTCGCTTTGTTGAGTTAAGAGAAACACATATTTTGATTGGGTAGTTAAAAATGTACATACATAGTTAAACTTTTTAGATATTTTGCATTGAAATTTAAATTATAAATATTAATTCATGTAAAATAAATTATAAACTAATCATTCTACGAATATTAAGAAAACAAATATAACAAATATTAATTAGATACATGAAAAATTAATGAAAAAATAATTTTTATTGAATACTATTCAATTATTTTCAAGCCTATATATATCCCATAACCTAAATCATAATATTCACCAATTCATAGCTCCTCCAACCCTAATCATTCATCTAAATCCTCTTTTTGCAACATATTTTCTAGAGATTAAAAGTTAGAGTGCCTTATTGTGCAAGGAGTTGAAGAAGGATTCAAGAGCATTAAAGCTACAAGGATTCAACCTTTGGGTTTTATTTGGTTTATTTTTATGTTTAAATTGTTTTCCCTTGAATCTATGTCTTTAGATTATTACATCATGTGTAACTAAATTCATAGGATTTTAGGGATGTGTTAGTAATGACTTTGGTTATACAATTACTTTTCTATTTATTATCCGTTTTATTTTTACTTTGTTTCTTCCCTAAGTAAATAATGATGCTTCATAATAGAGTGACACAATTATGGATGATTTAATATAACTTGCTACATAATCGTGAGAGGAGGTTGGCGAGTTAGATCCATTTAGTAGACACTACAGTTAGCTTCCTTTAAAACGGCACTGTTAATTGAGAGTGAAGACTTTTTAAGGGTCTTAGGAGCTTTTAGGAGTTACATATTTAGGATTGACAACCCTAATGTTAGTAATCAACGTTTGCATCGCATGAGCATAAGCTAGGTGACTCGTTCTATCAAAGTAATAACTGTGCTAGGGTATTATAGTTAGAACTTATATAACCATAAATATGAACGCACATCCCTGGAATTCCCTTATCTATATACTTTTATCTCTGTGATTTATTTGCAATTAGTTTTTTATTGCATTCAATTGTTTTCTATTTTCAAAATTCTCAAAATCTTTTGGTTTTCCAAATAGTAATTGAGTTTGAGTAGAGGGTAGCCAGTCAGTGATTGTTTTCCCCGTGATCGATATATGGTACTAACCTTTAGCTATACTATTCCTACTCTGTATACTTGCAGTTATCTATAGTACTAAAATGTGCATCAACACTACAATCAAGTTCCCTTAAAACGGCACTGTCAATTTTTAGTGAGGACTTTTCAATGGTCTTAGGAGCTTTTGGAAGTTACGAATCTAGGATTGACAACCCTAGTGTTAGTAATCTACGCTTGTGCCACATAGGAAAAACTTAGGTAACTCGTTCTACGAAGTAAAGACTGTGCTAGGGTATTGTAGTAGGAATTTGTATAACCATAACTGTGAACGCACATCCCTGGAATTCGCTTATCTCTCATATTTTATATCTGTGATTTACTTGAAATTAGTTGTTTACTTGCTTTCAATCTGTTTTTATTTTCAAAAGTCCAAACTTCTTTTGGTTTTCCAAATAGTGAAAGATATTCAATAGAAGGTAGTTATACTAGATCTACTCTGTATACTTGCATGTTTATTTAGTGCTAATAAAAAGTGCATTAGGAACACATAGATTTTGCTATCGCCGAAATTTTATTTGATTATGTTCTTACTATTGTGCTTAATTTGTCTATGAATGTGCTTAATATGTTAAAATTGTTGCTTATTGATATTTTTTTAGAATTATACTATTTATTTTGCTTAATTTGTTTTAGAATGGACTTAATTTGTAGTATCAAATATGTTCAAGAGTTTGATTAATCTTATTTGACCTACAGTTATTAAGCGACGGAGACGAGGGAAGAAACTAGATGATGGTCTAGTGAGAAATAATGTACTTGGACAAGTTATTTTAGGCAAGTTGCTCTTGAAAAGTGTACTCTATAGGTTAGTTGGATGCAACTTTATGCTTACTCATGCAATTTTACGTGCACTCAATGTAAATATATTGCAGTGTACAATTTAGCATTATATAAGGGATATATTTCATTATTCAGTCCAGAAATTGCATTATTGTATACAAGATGCACAAACATATTACAGAAAAATTAATTGCAAACATAAATATTCATACCAAATAATAAACGGTGGTACAAGTTCATTTTAGAACAAGCATAGATCATCACATCAATTTGTATAGATTACAAATTTCAAAAACAAAGTGATGCATATTAAAAAAAAATTACAGCGAAGAATTATAGCCACAATGGCATATTTAAAAAAGAGTAAAGGCTAAAATTGGTCCTGAACATATGGTCATTTTACGTTTTTGGTCCTAAACATTATCTTTTGGATTTTTTGGTCCTGAACATATAGAAATTTGATCATTTTGGTCCTCCGTCAACATTTCCGTTAAAAACTAACGGTCGGCGGGTTTAATTCCGATTTTGACCAAATTAAACTTTTAGTTCTGATTTTTTACTACCTAATTAATTCCCTAATTATTTTTATAAATTAATTCCCTATAATTCTCTCAATCTCAAATTAACTCTGCAGAGAACTAATCTTCTCAATTCCTCAACAAACAATCCTCCAATCCATATCCACACAAGTGAATTATTTTGGCGAAGAGAAATTAAAGAGGGGAAAGTGAAGAAGAGAATGGAACTGTTTCCGGCACAGCCAAACCTGTCTCTGTGGATCAGCCCTTTAAACAACACGGCCTCATCGATCTGGAGAAGAGGAGGGGAAGAAGAAATGGATTTGGGGTTTTGGAAGCGAGCTCTCGAGTCAAGAGCCTCCCTCTCTTCAATGCGGACCGACCTCAACCTCCCTAATCCAGCCAGGGTTTTCGACACCACCAACACCTTCGCCGCGCCCCACCACCAACACCACCACCTCCTCCACGGTGGCTTCGCCCGGCCGCAGCTGGGAGATGAAGTAAATTTGCAGAGGCCGATTAGGGGAATTCCGGTGTACCAAAACCCTCTTTCTTTCCCCTTCACACCTCATTATCACCACCATCAACAGCAGTACCACCACCAACGGCAGCATCATTTTGAATCATCTTATAATCACATCGCAACCGCTCCGTCGGTGGCGCCCTACACCTCCCAAGGCCTCATGCGATCGCGCTTCCTCTCGAGATTTCCGTCTAAGCCTAGCATGAGGGCCCCACGGATGCGCTGGACCACAACCCTCCACCACCAATGGGTTTAGAATATTTATAAAAATAATTAGGAAATTAATTAGGGAGTAAAAAATCATAATTAAAAGTTTAATTTGGTCAAAATCGGGATTAAACCTGTTGATCGTTAGTTTTTAACGGAAATATTGACGGAGGACCAAAATGATCAAATTTCCATATGTTCAGGACCAAACAATCCAAAAGATAATGTTTAGGACCAAAAACGTAAAATGACCATATGTTTAGGATCAATTTTAGCCTTTACTCCATAAAAAACAATCAAACTCAAGATTCCATTGTCGAATTGAAACATAATAAAAAACTTCACAAACTTACAAATTGTCTAATTCCATTTACGCGTTTCTTTAGAGTGAAATCGAGATATACGGTTTGTATACAACAATATATAAATCCGAGAACAAGGTTTCTAGGTATATGAATAAAAATATGTCAAATAATCCGTGTAAATGAGTTACTTGTTGGAGAAGATAATGAAAGATTGAAATCTTTAAGTCAATAATGAAAGACTGGATTAATCATTTCCAACCGTAGAAAATAATGAAATCATTGCAAAGTATTACTCTCTCCGTCCCAGTTTAGAAGTGCAATTCACGGGTTTTAAGAAATTGTTGGAGTGTGTAATAATTGAAGTGCGGTAGTTGAAAGTGGGACCCTTTTGATTTTTTGTATGTTTAGGATTTTGTTTTGTTTTATTTTTATGAAAGTAAATTTCATCAACAATAATGTTAAATTTTTTGTCCATATATGGTAATTTTTAAATGGGACTCTTTAAACTGGGACGGAATGAGTATTAATTCAATATTAAAAAAAGGAAGAATGTAACTTACCATGTTTCCCACTTAAAATTTCGGTTGTTTAGGGATTTACCATAACTAAAAAAATAGTGACTCCCTAAAACACCCTTCGAGCATTAGGCTATCCGCATCCCTGTCTCTTATCCGTCTCTTAACCGTCTCATCTCTTCACTATTCATGGGCCCCACTGTACTTTTCACCTCATCTCTTAACTAAGAGACAACACCTGCATCCCTCCATCTCTTAACCATCTCATCCCTTAACTATTCATTCAATTTCATTTTTTATTTTTATTTCCAACAAATTCAATTAATAAAAACACACTTAATTAAATAAAATAAAATTCAATTTAAAATCCTAAAAAAATAAAAAAGACATAATTTACAAAACTAGAAATTACAAATTGCACACTTAAATTCAAATTACAAAAAACTGGAGGCAAAGAAGCAGAAGAAGGAGTTCTCTAGTTACGATCATCTAACGGTTGTCAAATTTTGCCCAAATGTCTCCCAGTGGATTCTCCGACGTGCAGGTATTCTTCGAACGAATCCGCCGTTTGTCCAGTAGCAAGCTGACGGATCGCTGCAGTACATTTCTGGAGCGTCGTGTGGCTAGGACGGCCAACAGCGTCGAACCCTTCTCTGAAGTACTCTTCACGTGCCGCCAATGTATTCGCGATATGCAAAAATAGCGCGCGTGACATACGGAAACGGCGACGGAAGTAGATATATTCCCATACCGGGTTCCGACTGAAGTAATCACGTTCCAACCTTGCGGCGGCTTCCTCCCGGTTACGATGGATGTAAGTCCGGGGTCGCCTTTGAGGAGGCGCGGCGGCTTCCTCCTCCCTACGTCGATCTTCTTCTAGCCATTCTTCCATTATTCGACGCATTTGTTCAAATGGATCAATGAATGGATTAAATTTGGGAGAAGAAAAAAATAAAGGAATGATTTATAGAAGTGATTGGAGAGGAAAGAAAGAGAGATGATAGAAGAATAGATGTGTGTTTGTGTGTAAAATGGAGAATGAGAAGAGTATTTATAGAAAAAAAATAAATAAAAACAATAAATTTTTTTTTAGTTGGACCGTTGAACGGTCATATTATCGTTTTTTAATTTTTATTTCGAAACATCGATTTTTTTTTTAAAAAAATGAATTATGACGTCATTATTACGACACCCACTCGCGTGCTGGCGAGTGGGCGTCACGCCGCGCGCCAGCGTACGCCACGTGGCACCGCGTGCGTGGTGAGCCAGCTCGAGGTCAGTCTCTTTCGCGCGCGACGCGCGACGAGCTGGCTCTTCTCTTCGGGACGAGATGCATGCTGCATCGTCGTCTCGATGCCAACTCGTCTCGTCGAGACAAGACCGAGACGGTATCGAGCCGCGATGCGGATGCCCTTATAAAAAAAAAATTAATTAAAATGTAGACGCTGATGCGGCACATTAATAAGTATTGATCTCCAAATTCAGATTGACATGATTGGTGAGAAGTTGTGAACTTAAAATAAGTTGTTTTTGAAGTGCATCCCTATATATATATATATAGGGGTGCACTATGGTCCATAAGGTAAATTTTGTCAAAAATCAAAGCAAATCTCAGGGTCCTTAGATTGGATGGCATAATATCCGAGCTACATTATTACACTAAAAGCATTACATTATTAACTTGGCTACATTGTTAGACTGCACAATCTACATTATTAGACTAAGCGTGTTACATTATTAGTCGAGCTACATTATTAGACTACACAATCTACATTATTAAATGACACGTGGCATTAATCTAATTGTTTGTTCAAACATTCAATCGAATCTTAGCCCCACGATTTTGTCATCTAACGGTTAAATTAATGTCACGTGTCATTTTATAATGCAGATTTTCATTCTAATAATGTACACTGACTAATAATGTAACATTATAGTCTAATAATATAGTTGATCACAACCATCCAATTCAAGGATCCAAGGTGTGACATTCCTAATCCAAAACATGCATCATTTTACATTATTGCATATTATTTTGTCACTTGCATAAAGAATATATGTTAAAAGAGTTTTATAGATATTATTTTAATTAAGAAAAAGAAAATGTCGTCAATTATATATTTGGACTAGGTACTAAATTATATTAATAGGTATACGCATAAGTAAACAAATGAAAGTATAATTAAGGGTCATTTGCCTATAAATACACAAATATAATTAAATACTTAAGTAGATTAGATTAGATTAGATTACCTACTCATAAATATACCTACGCATGGGGAGTGATCAATTGCTAACTCATCATTTAATTGTTAACTACAACTAATTTAAGGCCATAGGATTTTAGAAAACGTGTGGTCTACAATTTGCCACGTGTAATTTTCATTTTTATTAATAAAATAAAAAAAGATAAAAGAAACTCCAAATTAGGATTTTGGATGAAAATATCAATATAGTGTTTCGAAAATATCAACACAATGCTTTGAGAATGTCAACACAATACTTTAAGAATGTTAACCCATTGCTTATATTGACATTCTACATATATTATATTGACATATTTTATATAGTATGTTGACATTTCTGCTTGTACGAAAAAATTAAATATTTTCGAATTTTTTTTCAAATTTTGACGTCGGAACATATGCATGTAGGATATCGTTGGAATCCTTATAAAATTATCTTTAATTTGATATATGTTATATGAATTTAAAGTTTTGGGATTTCTTTTAAAAGTTAGTTATAACTAAACATGTAGTTAATTGACATTAATACCCCTTTTGTTAATTTTTGAAATTAATCCTATGGCCTTATTGATTTTTTTTATTGATCATATTGACATTTCGGAGTAGATGATCTAGGCCTTTAATTTGAATATCTAATGGCTATTACCCACCTGCACATAATATATATATATATGTATATATGATTTACGTTATTGTAAAAAGATAAGGATACTTATAAAACTAAGGAAATGCTAGTTAGATAATAGTTTACTTTAGTATAATTTATTATTATACAAGTATTATTAGTAAGCTTTGGTTTGTTTGCAACATGTCATATTCTTAAACTATAAGTCATATACTAATAGATAATTATAAGTCGGCTAGGTTGTTGGAGTATATATATATATGAATTAGGATTTTTTTTAAATTAAAAAAAATTAAAGAAGAAGAAAAAAGAGAGGGGAAAATGTAACATCCCCAATTTTTGAACCTTAGTATTATTATTATGATCTTAACTACATATTATAAATAAGTGATCAGTGTAGTATTTATACACTGCCCGTTTGAATTTTTAATATCAATCTTTTGAGTTATAAAGAAATCAAGACGAAATATACAGAAGAAGTTGTTGTTTTACCATGATTAATTTAAAAAGTCCGAATAATAGTACATGACGAGAAGTCCGATAAAAGTATACGACACAACCAAATCCTAATCTTTTACAATTAGAGATAAGCGTGCAAGTTCGGGCAGCCTTTCAACGGTCGTGCTCAAGCTCCAAGGAAAGCCGATACATCAACGAGGATAGCCCATGCTCCTTAAATAAATGCTATTTCCTACAAAAGAAGAGAGTTAGAAATGTGAGATGGGCTTAGAAATCTAGTCCAAGAACGGACATAAATCTTTATTAATGACATTAGATATAAATGTATTATGAGGATATAGTTAGATACTCAATGATACATCAAATCTACACCAACGGCTTAGATCATCCCCAAATCTAACAAATCTTTGACTAAGATCATGTAAAGATCTAATAAGATATGAATCATTAATCACCTGAGCCGCTTGCCAAGATGAGAAGCCTATATATATACCTCAAACCTTTCCAAAATCAGCCACACATCACTATCAAATATCCTAAAATTCTCTTCTCACCCACACCAACACAACATAGAATAGAAGAGTACGAATTTGCACAATTATAGAGTCAAGCCCTACGACCCAACAACACTTTTTCACCGTCATAAAGGTAAACCCCAAACCCTTCCTTTCTTTCATATATGTACAAGCATGCATATTTATAAATTGAAGCTAGAATTTGCCCAAATTTGGATTTAACAATACACAGCAAGTTCAACAAATAGTTTTACCATCAAGTCTTCTTTTAAGTAGCTAGTAAAATACTCACAATTCACAAAACACATGGAATGGAGAGATTAAAATCCTACAATGGCTAGAACTAGATAGTTAAAGAAATTTATCTCCAAAATGGGATTCTGCCGGAATTCCGGCGACTGAATCTCGGCACGCCGTTGCTAACGGTGACAGCCCCACACCCCGCTTCTTCACTAATTTCACAAACCTTCACAAATTAAATTCCAAAAAAAAAAACCTCAGATCTAAGATTTTAAGTTCTTAGAAAATGGAATAAAAGAGAAAGAAAATTAAATATTAACATTACCTCCCGGGAGTTCGGTGAGGAGGCAGCGGTCGGGGCTGGAGTGGCGCCGAGCAACACGAGGCACGGAGGAGGCTGAAGCCGCCGCCTGTGCATGCACAGTGGCGGCGGCGTGAATAGGTCAGAGAGAGGGAGAGATTAGAGGGGGAGAAAGAGACGGAGAAGAGAAGAGGGGAAGACGAAGGAGAGAAGAGGACCGCCGCCAGAGGCGACGGCCGACGGCATGTGGCAGCGGCGGCACAGGTAGTGAGTGGAAAGAGCTTCTCTCTCATTTTAACGTAGGTGAGGGATAAATGGTGAGGAAGGGGAGGAAATAATATATATACGTGGGTTTGATTTAATTAATATTGGGCTGCATTTTAGTTTCTCTACTATACTAAGAGTTAAGAAAATAAATCTTAGTCCAACTATTTTAATTATGGCTGCAGTTAATGGAGGGAGGCTCAAATCCGAAATTTAATTATCTTACGGGCTGGAAATGGTGGAGAGTGTTTAGTCAATTCCGAAAATATTATCTTTTGGGATAAATATAATATTGAATTTTAGTCTATGTTTTAAATAAGGTTCAATTGATATGTTTTCATATGGTTTCTTCTAATGGTTTCTTCTAATGGTGTAACTAAGATTAAATAATTGCTCTTTTGTTTTATTTTTAGAGTTTTGCATGAGAGTAAATTTTCGAAGTAAAGTATAAAGTTCAATTCAAAGTCGAGAATAGTGAAAGACGAAGCATTAAATGGTATGCGAGTTTTAGAAATTTATAAAAAAAAATAGAGAAAAAAAATAATAAAAGGGATTAATTATGAGGCATGCATTCTAATTTAAGTAGATCTTTCCTTGAGTCTAATTAGTGCATTATTATACTGTGATGTTTTCAAAAAGGTAACCTCCGCAAGTTAAGATCGAAGCAAGAAATTCAAGTTAAGGAAAAATTAAACGAATGAGGTGGGCTTTCGAACTAAAGTATTTTTGTGGGCTTTCTATCCTACATTATTATGTGGTGAAAAATGCTTTCAGTTATTTAAATTCAATGTTTTGTCTTGCCATATTTTTGTTTTGAGCATTACCTATCTGTTCGTCTAGAAAGGGGAGCGTCCCTACTAGACCAGTTATGTTGTGAATCGAATTCGGGTCTGAGTGTGGGAGAGATTCCCTGCTCAGGCTAGTGTACACCAGGGACCGGGAGCCATCCTTCGAGTTGGCCGGTCATTGTGACCGTGGAATGTGGCCACATTCCCGGCACCAGAAAGAAGTGCAGATATGGTATATGTTCCAGGAAAAATTGACTGCGCAGTCACAGTTTTAAAGAGAAAATGTTTTTAGTGTTCTCATGCATTTTCAGTAAAACCCCGTGTTCACTCAGTTATGACTTGACAAAACTAGCTTTTATGAAAATATATTTCGGCATTGTGTTCATTGAGTACATCAAGTACTCAACCATGCATATGTTTTAAAAATGTGCAGGTTAAGCGGTGATGACGAAGGGCGGTGTTGAGCAAAGATGACGAATGTGTTTCAGCATTATAATGCTCGGATGAATCGTGTCTCCATACACGGTGTCATTCTCTCTTGACTCTTCCGTTGTAATGTAAAAGTTGAACTTTTGTTCTTTTGTATAGTCTACTCCGATATATTTTTCAGTCATTCCAATTTGATTTCTTTCATTTCAGTTGTGCCGAGGTTTCCCCCTTTCTTTCCCCTTTTCTTTAATCCTCCCCTAGTCGCGATAAACCGCGTTTGCTATCCCTAGCAAGGTGCGGTCGTGACAGAAAAAGAAGAAGAAACAACGAGAGCTTTAAGACTATCAAAGTTTGAAGAGGTAGACCATGATTTGAGTAAATTTTCGCCCATCCCATTTCTTAGTTTTTCATAATTTTCTTTACTTCTAGTTACTTGATATATAAATTGTATTTTTTTATTTAGATTTATATAAGAATGTAAATATAGGGTTTTGAAGGATTTTGTGGTTAAGTTATCCACTCAATACTTGAAAGTATCTATTGAATTTCATCATTTGTAACTAATATTTGTTTACGAATTTTAATCTTTGACCTATTTAGCTAGAATCAATTCATTTTAATCACACTAGTTAATTAGTAGGCACCACTTCCATGATAATAAGGTGGTTTCAACGCCTCTCATCTAAGATGTCTTTTTCTCAACCTAATAAAATATTTATCACTTGTTTGAGATGCTTTTAGTGATGAGTGTTATGTTAATATCTATTAATATAAAGTAAGTTGGTTAATTTATGCACATATACATGGACTGATATATTTGAATGTTAACTGGAACTTGAATAAATAGTAAGGTTATAGGGATCGTGCTTATATGTTGGTGTACTTATAGACATAGAATGGAGAAAAAAGGAATAAAAATAAAAGAAAGCTTATTAGATTAGAAAAAACTGAGAGAAAGAAATTAGAGTTTATTTTTGTATATAGAATTCGAGAATAAGACTTTTTATTATAAGTTATATATGAATATATATTTAATTGTATAGGGTCGGGCTGGGGCGGAGGCACGGTTGGGCCTGGGGGGCCCTTGGGGCCCTCACCCATTTGCTTATTTATTATATATAATATATGTAAGTAGCCTTGAAATTATATAATGCTAGTGCAGTTGGGTAGAACTCTGCCTTTTTGTTCATGGGGTAACAGGTTCGAACCCCACTTGGGCTTTTTTGATATTTTGGAATCTATTTCTTCTATTTTATATTCAGTTATGTTTTATTTGATTTATACATTAGTAAATTTGATTATAAAGTTATACACCTAATTTATTTGTGTCTTTTTTTTTCTTATTTTCTCAAATTGGTAATTTTTGTTAGTTTTCTCATATTCATTTATGTTATATGGATTTTCTCACATTAACTTTTATTGATTTTTTTCCCTTCTAATTTTGTACATAAATCATTTAATTTATAATCATAACAGAAAGATTTCTACACTTTAAGATTATAAAATAATGCTTTAATTTCATAAATATTGTAAAATATTACTATATGATATTAATAAAATCAATTTTAATGTGAAGCCTATTATTATTAAAAAAATCTATAATAGTAGATGATACCTCTTTGATCTAATATAAAAATATATCATAAAATATTAGTAGTAAAATATGTGCTATGCTCTAAAAATCTATTCACTAATTAATTTTTCCATTATCCATTTCTCACGCGAGGATTTTATGTTGCTCTTGTTCAAGTTGTTCCCGCGTCGTTAGCACTGAACACACTCTACAAATTTTAATGGTGCTTTGGGCCCCCATCGTTAAAATTTTGGCTCCGCCACTGGGGTCGGGTGTTGTAGACCGGGAAGCAGGAACACGTGCTCGGTTAGATTACTTGTCGTAATCAGGTGTGTATAAATTACACTTTTTAATTTTACGTGTGTTATGTGCTTCTTTGGTAGGTATTTATATAAAGTGAATAATTGGCTATATGATGCGACTCTGATATGATTATGTGTTATCTGATATCAATGGTGGAATATGATAGAAATATGTAATTGATGCAATTGATATGTTTGCACATGGTTTTGGAATTATTTGAATCATTGGATTAAAGAGGATCTGTGACAGGCATGCCCTGGGTCTGATATCAATGGCAGTGGACCTATGGGTCATATACAATGGCAATGGACCTTCGGGTCATATATATGTATACAATGGCAATGGGACCTCCAGGTTATATTATACAATGACAATATATATGTATATATAGGGGTGCGTTAAAATGACAACACTCTTAAAATGACAATGTAACACCACGCTAGACTGCAATATTATATATGCTAGACTGCAATAGTATAAACGCTTGGATATTGCAGTCGGGAAAAGTTGCAGTCTAGTGTATTGGATATTGCAGTCCGTGAAAATTTACTCTTGAGCAATTTTTATGATTGCCACATGGCAGCTTATTATTCGTCCACATGTACAAATGATTGGCTAGGAATGGTGGTATGGTGTTACTTTAAGAGGTGTTGTCATTTTAACACAATCCTATATATATATATATATATATATATATATATATATATGGATGTATTCATATCCTTTTCCCGTCTTTTGTTCTTTTTCCTTTTCAATCTAGTTCATCTATTTTTATAATCTTATGGCCGAAAATAAAGCCTCATGATTTCAATTTTAATGATTAAAAAATCGAAAAGGGTAGTTTAGGGAGCTCAGATTTACAGCAGTTAATTTCATTCCCTAATTCTCTCCTCCTAGTTCGGTAAATATATAATCTGATTTATATTTTCTAATTTATTTTTCATATTTAGTTCTTCTCTCCTCCATCTTTACGGTTTCATTGCTGCAAATCACAAAATTCAAATGCCATTCATCTGCCACAATTTTGAGAGATGTTACTATTGATTTCCTTCATAGGTTTTGGTGTTTTCAATTATGGAAGAAGGTTTTTTAGTTTGGTTTTATTTCGTAATGCTCAAACGTAAGTCGCTAGGATTCATTCCAGTTGAACTTATTTTTTACAGACTCCATGTATTGAATGTTCATTCAGATTTATAATTGTATTTATAAGCACCTTGTGATTAGGTTACTGATCAATTAGTTTAGTTTTTATCGCGATGTATGTTTTATGGCAGAATACATACGAATTTTACAGTTATAAAGTATGTGTTCGTGTTTATAATGTAGACCTTGTGTTTGCGTAATGTAGATAACATGATCCATGGACAACTCAAAAGTTTTCGTAAGTTACATCTTGTAAATTTCGACAAGTAATGTGCAGGGATCAGTGAGTAATGTGCACGGATCAGTGAATAATGTACATATTGAATAGAATAATGTTAAAAGGAAATTGAATTCATGCCCTTTGGGTTTAGCAATCCATTGGGCTAGGTTGTAGTACCCACTCACAAACGGAACCATCACAAAAGGCAGAGAGTTTGAATCATTCCTCTTGGGTTTAGCAACCTATGGGGCTAGGCTATAGCACCACAACAAGAATTAAATTTTATTTTTTAATGCGTTTAAGATTTGGTACGGTAAATAATGTACCAATAGTATCTAATAATGTGCACGGATCAATGAATAATGTACAACTTGAAGAGAATAATGTTAAAAGGAAATTGAATTCATGCCCTTTGGGTTTAGCAATCCATGGGGCTAGGTTGTAGTACACACTCACAAACGAAAACATCACAAAGGGCAGAGAGTTTGAATCATTCCCTAGCAACTCATGGGGCTAGGTTGTAGCACCACAACATGGATTAAATTTTATTTTTAAATGCGTTTAAGATTTGGTATGATAAATAATGTACCAATAGTATCTAATAATATGCACGGATCAATGAATAATGTACAGATTGAAGAGAATAATGTTAAAAGGAAATTGAATTCATGCCCTTTGGGTTTAGCAATCCATTGGGCTAGGTTGTAGTACCCACTCACAAACGGAACCATCACAAAAGGCAGAGAGTTTGAATCATTCCTCTTGGGTTTAGCAACCTATGGGGCTAGGCTATAGCACCACAACAAGAATTAAATTTTATTTTTTAATGCGTTTAAGATTTGGTACGGTAAATAATGTACCAATAGTATCTAATAATGTGCACGGATCAATGAATAATGTACAGCTTGAAGAGAATAATGTTAAAAGGAAATTGAATTCATGCCCTTTGGGTTTAGCAATCCATGGGGCTAGGTTGTAGTACACACTCACAAACGAAAACATCACAAAGGGCAGAGAGTTTGAATCATTCCCTAGCAACTCATGGGGCTAGGTTGTAGCACCACAACATGGATTAAATTTTATTTTTAAATGCGTTTAAGATTTGGTATGATAAATAATGTACCAATAGTATCTAATAATGTGCACGGATCAATGAATAATGTACAGATTGAAGAGAATAATGTTGAAAGGAAATTGAATTCATGCCCTTTGGGTTTAGCAATCCATGGGGCTAGGTTGTAGTACACACTCACAAACGGAACCATCACAAAGGGCAGATAGTTTGAATCATTCTCATTGGGCTTAGAAACCCATGGGGCTAGGTTATAGCACCACAGCATGAATTAAATTTTATTTTTTAATGCGTTTAAGATTTGGTACGGTAAATAATGTACCAATAGTGTCTAATAATGTGCATGGATCAGTGAATAATGTATAGATTGAAGAGAATAATGTTGAAAGGAAATTTAATTCAAACCATCCCAAGTGCTTTACATCGTCATAAATCTAGACAAAATACCCTACAAATCTTTTTCAAATCAGTTGGACACCCCCTGAAGTACATGTTGTTGTCATTCTTGTTTCGACTAGGTGCAGCAAAATCCTCTCTCACCAAGACCGCCATAGAGCTGTCGCTGCCGCCGCAGCGCACAAGGAATGGGGTTGATCCATGGGCATGAGCATTTCCAAACAAGCCTACTTGGGTCATGTTCCTCCAACACCTCCTGGTTGGGTGAATTGAGATCGTCATTGCTGCCAAGTTCCTCCAACACCTCCTGGTTTAGCAAAAGTAAATTATATGTATCATTGATGTAACAGATCAATAATGTACAAATATATATGTATAATGCACGTGTAATAGCAACAACAGTAATGGTTAATATAACATGTCAGTAATGTACGATAAATAACACATAATGCAAGCCAACATATCAATAATGTACCAAAAGATAGAAGTTCATATCATGAGTAGTAACTAAGTAATAATGTACCAAACTTTATATAAAATGTATGTATTACAGCGAATACAATATTGAATACTTGTAACTTGTCAATAATGTATGAAAAGTGGTAATGTAATGTACAAAACGATATAAATAATATGCAACAGAACAAGATGAATAATGTATCAAATTAAACTACGATATATCGTATCGAAAACGTTGTATCGTGTATCGTATCGAAAATATCGATATGAAAGAATTTCATATCGTTATCGTATCGAAATTTTTGATATATCGAATTTCGATATATCGAACATTCGATATAACAAAATATCATATCGTTCTCGTATCGATATTTCGATATATCGTACCGAAATTTGATATATCGTTAAATATCGATATATATCGAAAATAAAATATCGATATAATCGAAAATATCGATATATCGAAAATTTTCGATATATATCGTATTTTCGATATAAAACGATATATCGCGATATAAGGAAATTCATATCGTTATCATATCGAAAACTTACGATACGATATCGTATCATATCGAAAATTACGATATATCGAAAATTCGATAATTTTTCGATATTTTTCAATACGATACGAGCGATATATCATTTTTTCGGTATTTTTCCCCAGCCCTAATAATGCACGTGTAATAGCAACAACAGTAATGGTTAATATAACATGTCAGTAATGTATGATAAATAACACATAATGCAAGACAACATATCAATAATGTACCAAAAGATAGAAGTTCATATAATGAGTAGTAACTAACTAATAATGTACCAAACTTTATATAGAATGTATGTATTACAGCGAACACAATATTGAATACTTGTAACTTGTCAATAATGTATGAAAAGTGGTAATGTAATGTACAAAACGATATAAATAATGTAGCTTGCAACAGAACAGGATGAATAATGTATCAAATTAAACTAATGTAATGTACAAAACGGTATAAATAATGAACAATGTGTAAACACAAAAAAGAACAAATATGAAACAGACCACTGCCTATTACAATTTAACAACCAATGCCTAAACACCATTGTACAATAATGTACAAAAAAAACAAAAAATACACAATTTGAACAAATTCAAGAACAACGAACATCCTAATAATGCGATAATGAACAACGAACATCCTAATAATGCAGAACTCTAGTTCAACCAATGGTATCAGATTTGAACAAATTCAAGAAGAATGCAGAAGATTTATCACCTGTAGTTTGTGTCGGTTGGGTTTTGAAGGGTGTGCCTCTTTTCGTCATTGATGTACTGTCAGGCACACCACTGAAATCAGTTAAATTTCTTCATCCAAATCATAAAAAACACAGATATAACTCAATAATCAACCCAAATCGTCAATAATGGACAGAATCAACAACACATTGAACACAAAATCGGAGATTTTCAGCAACATCTATGACATCAGTATGGTTTCACCCGGAATAATCGAAGATATACCAAATGTAACTAAGAAATCGACTACACACTTCAACAATGACCAGAACCCTAATTCGAATGATTACCATTTCATTGTTTACAAAAAATCCACCAAAAAAATTGTGTATTATTGTAACTAGGAACTCAATCGATGCTAAAAGTTGTGAATCGATTACTATGTGGTCTCGTAAATGACGACAATCGACGTTTAGGAGTGATTATTACCCAAAAACAGAACTTTGGAAACCCACCTTGTTGCAAATAGAAATTCAATCGGCGTGCGCGCAACTGAAATCAGAACTTTAAGCCTGTGAATCGTCGACCGACGATGAATTCCGCGGCGAGAATCGACTGTGGAGTTGGTTTCTCTTCGAATGGAGAGGCGGCTAGGGTTTCAGCGGTTTTGAAATGGTGGAGATAGTTTTGATTGTGGGTTGATGGGCTGGAGTGAGAGAGTGAATGAGAAGACAGAAGGTTTATGAAAATCACGCTTAATTATAGGAATTTCCGTTTTGAAACGTGTACAAGCCATTATAGTTTTACTCTTATACCCTCATAATGCACAGATTCGGACAAATAATGCAAGACAGGATCAGATTTCTCCTTTTAATCTAGTCCATCCATTCCATCAATCTAATGGATGATACATATATATATATATAGAGTCCCATTATCCACAAATCCACTCTTAAAGACCGAACCACCGAATCCTACCAAATTAGGGCTTTTAGATCTAGTTTTTTATGGATAAGATACAGAAATTTATAAATTATTTTCGCCTTCATCACGAGCCTATTTTAATTCATCCGAAGGTAAATAAGTCATACTAACATGTTACGAAGATTTAACTTCATTCCAGAATATATTACTTCATTCTAGTAGGTTTTTACTTCATTCCAGTAGGTTTTTACTTCATTCCAGTACGTAAATGTGGTTTCGCCGTCGCGTGCCGTTCTTTCACTCTACAATATCTATCACCACCGCCATGGCGCTAATATTGGTTTAATAATCACATGGAATAATGTAATAAATTATTTGAATGAAGTATGTGTAGAAGCATTTGAAGTCCTACTGGAATGAAGTAAAAATCTTATCCAATGAAGTAATAACGTTCCTGAATGAAGTAATAAACTCACTTGAATAAATTGCATTTTTAAATATCAATCAAGCAAAAACCCACGGCAATGAATTTGAATGAAACATATGTTGAATCATTTCAAAACCTACTGGAAGCAAGTAAAAACATATTGTAGTTTCAAGGTATTAGGTACAGAATGAAGTAATAAACCTATACAATGAAGTAAAATGGGCTAGTAATGAAGCAGAAAAAATTTTCACAGCAGCACATCTCATCAAAAAAACTAGATCTAATGGCCCAAATTTGGTCTCTAGTTTGGTCTTGTGAAGTTTTTGGTTGACGTGGGTCGTGAGAACTGCACGTGTTATCAGGTTCGGCGGCTGACGCGTTTTGGCAACCTTCTCCTCCTCATCATTTTTGCATGTAACTAAATGTATAGTATATAGAGTAGTGAAAGGGTTCCACTACTATTCAGAATGTTTTGAAATATGTACTTTATATATGGTGGTTTTTTAAATTATATAATATGTGTGCTTTATGTACTTGACGTGTGGTTATTTATTTTAAATTTTGATTTTATTTATAGTAAGTGCATACGTCATAGAGGATCGGGTGTGACACAAGGGCTATGATCCGTTTGAAGCTTCACACTTAAATATATTTATCTATATTCCTTTTGATAAAAAAAGATTCATAATAGAGAATTAAAATTATTACATATCACAATTATATACTTATAATAATTATAGAGTATTTTGTACTTTCAAAATAGAGTAATAATATAAAAAAATACTATAAAATATATCACAAATATAAGAAAATGCACTAAATGATTTTTCAATAAAATGAATACAATATTTCAATTTTACAGTCATGTCACTATGTGAAAATATTTAAACCAATATGCATATATTACATTAGTTACATATTAATGCAATTCCTATTTGAACTAATTGAATCAATTATAATTACTACCAAAATGGTCCTTAAACTTTGCATTTTGCACACAAATAATCCTCAGACTTTAAAAGATAAGGTGTAATTAATCACATTCGTTGTTCGTCACAATTTTGCATCAAAATTGCCCCCATGTACGAAGTGTCACATGACTCAAAATATACATCATTTTACATAATTTAATATTTTATTTTATTAGGAATGTATTAAGTGGGTAGGTTTCGATCGTACCTCTCATTTTTCTGATCTTCTACGAGGGTCGAGGTATTTGTTGTTGAAGACAGTGTTCAAGCAGCTGGCCCTTGGTGGGCTTTCTTGTTCCAGAAGCATTGGTGACAGCTGAATGTTTCCTGAAAAATGAAGGTTATGTGGTATGGGGGTGCATGAAGTGGCTCAGTTGATAATGCACTATATCCGGTTCTCGCTGATGTGGATTACTGTTGCATTGACATTCATGAACTACAGGGGTTTGACTGCAATCTTGCTAGGGGTGTTTTCTCTGATGCCTTTCTTGGTTCCAAAACTCGAGCCTTTCTCGGTGGCTCGTGCTTGATTTGAGCAATGTGGATTGGGGCTTTATTCTCTGCATCGGGTGTGGTGCTGCTCTCGTGGCTCAGCTTTCAGGAGATTGTTGCTGCTGAAAACTTTCTCGTGGAGTTTCTAGCCTTTATCAAGCTAAGAATCGATCATTTATAAAGTTCCACTCGGGACATTTGGAGCGATCATCATGAGTGTGCCTCCAACTTTGCTCATATTGGTTGTTCTGTTCTTGGCTTCTTGGAAAGTAATGTCAATTAGCCTCGTCGCGTCTCTTATAGGGCTCATTCTACAGCCTTGCTTCAAGTACACCAGGAGGAAGCCATGGCTCCGATTCTCAAACCTTGAAGATTCTGTCCCGTTCCACTGATATAGAGCGAAAGACGACGATGAAGCCACTAATTTTATTAAAGATAGTTTTTGTGATACATGAAGTGAAGAAAGAGGAATGTGTGCAATAAGATAGTTTTTGTCATCAGGCATTGCGACTACAAGACCTTCTCGTTCGCGTCTTTCTGCATTGAATTTGCCAATCTTTGTAAATTCATCTTATCCCAAGTGAAAATATGATTTTGAGCTTCAATCCACCTTTTTTTACATATCATTTGTGTTTTTGTCTGTGATGCCCCACAATGTCTTAGTCTATGTCAAAGAAACCTATTTTTCGGATTCTCCAATACTTTTGCACATATGTAATATCGATTCTGCTGTCTCTATTTGTTATGTGTTATGTTATTTTTCAGGTGAAGCATCAACTGCTGTCTTCTCCGTCTCCGCCACTGCGTTGAGATAGAAAAGAATAGAATGGGCGTTCACCGGAATAGCCCAAAGTCGAAGAAGATGAAGGCGAACACACTGAAATCTCTTCTCGAACTTGATTCCATGTACAGGCGTAGAAGCTCAGAGCATTATGGGATTCTCTCTTTAATTTCACACTGCTCTTACACATCCACATTCATCAATCCATCAGAATCGCCCTCGTTGCAATGCCTGAAGCGCGATAAGCTCATCAAGCTTCTCTCTCTGCTAAAGCAAATGAGAAACGGTCCATGCCTGCCCGATGAAGTCCTCTCGCCCCTCTTCTCTATGATACAGGACCACCTCTTCCGGCGCCTCCCGCCTCCCAGCACCTCCATCTTGCTAGACGACGACGACCTCATTGCCACCCCGGCTGCCACCTGGCCCCACCTCCAGCCCGTCTACGACATCCTCCTCTGCCTAGTCATCAACATGGAGCCTAAAACGCTAGGAGAGTATATCAAAGACTCCTTCATCCTCAACCTGCTGGCGCTCTTCAAGTCCGATGACCTGAGGGAGCGAGAGAGCTTGAAGAAACTGTGCCACCAGATATACTCTAAGTTCCATGGCTCGAGATCTTTCATGAGGAAAGCAATGAACGATGTTTTCTTGCATTATACGTTCGAGGGTAATGAGAAGCATGCGGGGATTGGGGATTTGCTTGAGATATGGGGGACGATCATCAATGGATTTAGCGTCCCGTTGAAGGAGGAGCATAGGCTTTTCTTGATGAGGGTTCTGATGCCGTTGCACCGGCCTAAAGGGATGCAGGCGTATCACAAGCAGTTGGCTTACTGTGTGCATCAGTTTGTGGAGAAGGAACCGGTGCTCGGGGTGGCTGTGGTTAGGGGGATTCTACGATATTGGCCGACGACCAATTGCCACAAAGAAATTGTGCTGATAGGAGAGTTGGAAGATTTGGTTGAGAACATGGAGACTGAGGAGTATAAGGCTATTGCTTTGCCTTTGTGCAAACGGATAACAAAGTGCTTCAACAGTCAAAACTCGCAGGTATCTTCAATTATTATCTAGACTCTGTTTTGTGTATGTATGAGAAATTCTTTCGTAATCAATTTCATCAATTACTTCCTTTTATCAAACAAAGAATTTTGAATTGAATCCTCCAAACATTTCATAAAATTCTAATTCCATGAATCAAATTCATTTTATCAAACAAAGGATTTTGAATTGAATTCTTTAAACATGTCATAATATTCTAATTCCATGAATCAAACAGATTCTCATGGATCATAGTATTAGTATTCCCTCCGTCCCACAATAAGAGCCACATTTTTCAATTTTCGTCCGTACCACAATAAGAGTCGCATTTCATTTTGACCATAAATGATAAATAAGTCCAACATTCCATTAATTTATGCACTCACATTCTATTATAAAACCAATATAAAAAAAGTGGATCTCATATTCCTCTAACTTTTCCAATCCATTATTATTTACATTTCTTAAAATTCATGCTCACACTAAATGTGACTCCTATTGTGGGATGGAGGAAGTATTTCTTTAGGGTAGTTTAGTTGAGTATTTTTATCCTCGAGTCTTTGGCAAATTCCATCAATGGCAGTCCAGAAAATTTACCTTGGCCAACTCTCACGTTGCAGGTTGCAGAACGAGCGTTGTACATGTGGAACAACGAGCGGTTTGTGAAGATGGTGATCCAAGCAGAAGCAGTAGAAGAGGTGCTATCCGTGGTAGTGGAAGGAATGGAGAAGAATGTGAGAGGGCATTGGAGCAAAAGCGTGCGTCAGCTGACACAGAATGTGAAGGAGATGCTGGTGGAGATGGAGCCTGTGCTCTATGCCCGGTGCCTAGCACAGCTCGATCATAGCCACTCGGAGGTGGAGACGAAGCGGAAACAGAAGTGGGAGAGAGTGGAAATGGCAGCGAAACTCAACCAATTCATCCAAGAGTCTCTCAGATCAGGCCTTCCCGATTAAATAAATGGACTGAGGGTGGGTGTGTTTTTGTATGATAGATTGCATCGCTTATATATAATTGGAAGCCTATCTTAATTGAGTTCTCTCATTATCAGATCATCCACAATAGAACGCCCTAGCTCATAGCTTAACACTAGGACTAACCAAAAACAAATCTTGTCATGTCATTAAGATTTGCCACAGTCTGCTACATCGTCAGGATTTCTCACAGCCTAACACTAGGACTAGCTGACGCCCTAGCCAAACAAATAAATTGACAAATACGATTAATTCATTTTATTTGCTGGTGTTTGTCAAATATTAAAAAAATAAAGTACAATAAGTTGTAAATATAGAGTATAAATAAAAAAAAAATTAAGATAAAAATTAAAAAATCGGCTAGGCGATCGGTGTCCGGGCAATAGCGGACTAGCGATCGACTAACGGTGCTAGGTCGCGGATGAGAGCTCGTCCTACTTCGGGACGTCCATCGCGTTAGCCTAACGCAATAGTGGACGTCCCCACGCCCTTCCTGCTAGTCCGCTATTGCGGATGCTCACGCTTGGGTGCTTGATAGAAGAGTTAAACAATTTTTGGAAATATGTGAAATCGTTGGTCGTAACGTATGGCTTTAATGAATGTCAAACAAACATAGGCACATTAAATAAGTTGATAAATAAAGGAAGCTTAAGAAATTTTATGAATAATAATAATACAGTAGCAGTTGAAAGTTTAAGAGAAGCCCCTTGAGAAAAAATTGCAAGCAATAAATAGTCTAAGCAACAAAATGTTTCTCGAATTTGAAATATAAAAGCAGGAAAATGCTCTTCATTACCAGATCTAACTGCTTCTCTTTACCACTGAATGTAAGTCTTTCGTCTGCCGGAGAGAGTTCGCTTCCGTGGACAGTCGTCAATGCTTATTCCGAAGGAGCTAGAGGAGGATATAAAACCACCCAACATAATATACACCAAACAATATATCAGTGTTTGCAGAAACTAAGATTCCAATTTTTCCTCTCTTCCCTCTCAGTTGGATGCATCCCTGCTGTAGTATTGGTCAAGCGTCTTTGCTGGGATACGATGGAGCAGTTCTCGGGGGAAGATCCGGAGGAGTGTCCATGCCAGATCGAGCGACTGAAAGATATTGCGGGTGTCATACGCCCCCTGAGCAACAAACTTCTTCTCGAATTTATCGAGGAACTCAAGATATAGCTGCATGTTCACACAATTTTGGTAAGTGTATTTGTTTTAACTTGTATTGCTGTGATTGTTTTATGTACAAACGTGGAAATGACAGACCAGATCTTCTGAGGAAAGTGCTTCTTCTCCGACCACGGCTTTCATTGCTTGAACATCCTTTCCGATGGCATAGTTTGCATAGAGCTAAGCATATGAAAATTAAGATTTTTAGACAGATACAAAAGAAAAAGGTAAATTGCTTGAGCAAATCATTTTAACAACTTTTATGATGAAATAGAAATCCAACCTGGTTAGACACGTCGGAGTGATCCCTACGAGTCATACCCTCACCAATAGCACTCTGCAAAAGTAATGAAGCAGCATTTTAAAACATCAAAACTGGACTATCTTTCTCCAGCAATAACAAAACCAAATAAACTGCATTTTATTTTATCAGCTAACCTTCATTAGACGAGACAATGATGGCAGGACATTGATTGGAGGGTATATCTGATAAATGAGAAAATTTATTCAGCCAAGAAATGCTTTCCTTTGTAACGTAAGTAGCCCACTGATTACACATGTTAACAGAGTATAGCATTTTGAGAAGAGTCTGATCATTTAGAAAGTGACAAATGAAACAGTAATTCACTAGATTATGTTAACCAACTTTATGAACAAAAAGAATATCCACAAATTTGAACTAGTAACCCTAAAGTTCAGACTTGAGCAAATTGTGGTGTAATTGCTTGTATATGATCAACCAGAGAAAGACAACTCCTTGTGTTTACCTGCCTATTGTAAAGTTGTCTGTCAATGTATATCTGCCCCTCAGTAATATAACCTGTAAGATCTGGAGTTGGATGTGTAATATCTGAACAATTTCAATGAGCAAAAGATCAGGATTAGGTTAACCTGAAAATACACTAATGATGATAATAAATACGCACACATGTATATGTATAAAGAAGACCATCAGGTAGCTAATGTTAAATGTTGGCATATGTGTTACCATCATTGGGCATGGTCAAAATAGGAATTTGGGTGATGGATCCTTTGCGCCCTTCAATACGTCCAGCTCGTTCATAGATGGTTGCCAGATCAGTGTACATGTAACCTGGATATCCACGTCTTCCAGGCACTTCCTCTCGAGCAGCAGACACCTAAAAGGGGGTAGTTAATCACTTAATCTGTCACGCTCATTATTTTTATAAAAATATAAAATTGACATAAATATCAAGTCCAAGCTAGAAATAACAGAAATGAGAACAGTTGCACGGTAGCCACCTAATTAGAAATGTTTAAATATAACAGAGACATGTTAAACTTCAAATCAGCAGTTAAAATTAAGGTTGAATTTTGATTCTTTTAATCAGATTACGAAAATCAAAATCGAAAAAAAAATAGGTAAGGTTTCTCCTAATCTATCAGATAGACGGAACTGTTGTCACTATTTGTTGTTTGTTATAGATGTTTTATATCTACTATACTATAACTATGGAATATGAGACTTGATCATTTCTCCAATCGTTTGACGAGACCAGCCTGGCGACAGATCTGAGCAGCAATTTCATTGTGGGGAAGACCAGCAGCAGAAAAAAGAGGAATTTTCTGTCCACGAGCAATTGAGTTCATGACATCAATAGTGGAAATTCCAGTCTGAATCATTTCTTCAGGATAAGTTCTCTCACTAGGATTGATTGAACTCCCTGCAGAAACAAGTTAAAGAATACATTAACGTATGAGCTATTGCCACTTGGCATATATGCATAGTGGTAACTAGTATTTGATGCACACTTGCCAGATATATCCAAGTAAGCCTCAGGAAGAATAGGAGGGCCATTGTCAATGGGTTTCCCAGAACCATTAAAGATACGGCCAAGCATGTCCAACGAGACTGGTGTCTTTAGAACCTGCAAATAAGATGTAGTAGAGTTTTTATGCCACCTGAGTTTAACGTCAAAGAAATAGATAATTTAAGGAGTTAGGATTTTTGCACTCCTCATCCAGAAAAATGACAGAATGCTAATAATTCAAGAAAGGAGACAATAAAAGACTTTCTGAGAGAAAAAGTTTCAAATAAAATTGAGAATAACTGTACCTCGCCGGTAAACTGGACTGTTGTATATTTGTTATCAATTCCAGAAGTTCCTTCAAAAACCTAATGAACAAGAAACAAAATAGTATGTGATGAGCCTCCTCAAAGGTAAACAACTATAGTGTAAGTATTGATGTTTGTGAACTATAAATGCTAGAAATTCGAATATGGTTCTTTTAGAAGGAACTAACCATTTGTTATTAATTTATAACACTAACAGAGTTTGAAGAAGCCAAAAAGAGAATTTTTTTTTTCCATAATGAAGCACAAAGTTCAAATATACAGAACTAGTATAGATATAAAAAATATACTATTAGTCATCTAATCAAAGAACGAAACCCTAAATTATCGAAACTAGAGGCTATGATCACCTGAACAACAGCCTTCTCTCCATCAACCTCTAATACTTGCCCGCGTCGAGTTGTTCCATCTCCTAGACGAATGTTAACAATTTCCTGGTACTTGGGTCCCTGGCATGGTTTTAGAAAGACATATAAATAAATCCTGTTCCATGACCTAAAATTTTGGACCTAAAAGAGATGCATATGAAACTGATGCCTTATGAGGAAGAAATATGACAAGGCAACACAACATTTACCTTCACTTTGTCGAGGATGACAAGAGGTCCAGCAACTCCAGATACAGTTCTGTATTCTGCAAACATGTCGACAACAGATCCAACAGAATCAAATATCAATGAACTTAAATCTAATAGTTGTAAGGCAAGCTTCCCCAGGTGAACATAACTTGGGTGCATTGAGAAGATTCAGAGGGGTGGGTTTGCAAGAAACCCCAATTCTTTTATAAAGAAAATAGTTCAATACTTTGATAGTTGGGAAACTAAATGTTTCTATCAGCAATGTTTCTTTAGACTAAGAGATCAAGGAAATCATAAAGCCTTTAAAACATTCCCCTCAGCACCCATATTGTTTTGTATCAAAAGATAGTGGTCTTAGTGATGATTTCATTTCATACATTCTTATGTCACATATATAAATAAAAAATAAGAAACCAATAAAATGATGGAAAGCTGAAACTGAAGGAATGGCCACATGATTTCATTCAATCTCCAGCACACATTCCCCTCAGCACACATTCATGTGAACAAAGGGTGTATAAGGTAAGTTGCAAGACAATATACCCATTCCAATCTCCAGAGTTCCCTCCTCCATATCAACATTATTTTCAGCACCCATACTTAACCTGAAAAATCCACAATATTTCCAACCAAATTAGAAAATGTTATCAGCTGCTGACTGAAGCAACTGCACATTCAGTAGCAGTAAGCTGTGGATGCTAAACTCTAACTTTCATACACAATTCAACCTCTCTTCATACACACTACACAAATGATACTATACAAGCTACGCCGCCCCTACAACTTATCAACTGCAGACTTCATTCAATCTATACCACACATCAAAGTCAAGTAGCCAACACCACTAAACTGCAGTCTCCTTTAATTTCTTCCCGATCAGTAAACTGATCTCATATTTCCATCGGTTGATAACCAACCAAGGTCACTCAATACAATGAAACTAAATTTCTGTTTCTAAGATGCTGAGGCAAGCTCCTTTCCACTCCATAAGTCTGACACGGGCCCTAGAATCTAATCGCTTGCCAACTAGAGGCTCTAGCAACCACAGTCTGATCTAGATCATCACAGTACATCCTCGCTTATGCAAAGAGCTTATCAAAAATAAAATCAACCGCTAACTGCCATTAATTCAGAGTATTAAAATTGGATCACCACGTACAAAACTGAATCAACTCAGAACCAAAATTCAGACGCATCGAAACACCGACACAAACAAGTGAATTCAAAACGATCAACTACTCGAACAGCTAAGCCGTATCAATGACACGAACAAATTCAAGCAAATGTGATGCGCAAAAAACATCAAAATACGAAATGAAACAACGAAAATTACATAATCTTCGCGATTGAAATGTGGAGAATATGGAATTGGATCTGGAAAGGTACGTACCGATTTTTCCAATCGATGAGAGCGCGAGGAGCGGCTGGAGAGAGATGAGATGGATTTGCTGCAATCAGCTGAAAGGAAACTGAACTGAGATCTGATGGCTGATATATTTTAGTCCCCTTTTCTCAAAATAAGTGGAGCCCTTCTTTTGGATACGAATTTAAAAAATTGATACTCCTTCCGTCTCATGTTACTCAAACTATTGACTCATCACAAATTTCTTACATTATTTATAGTTTAACTTAAAATTAATGCATTTAATTAATATATTTGATTAAGTTAAAAGCTCTTTATTAAGTGATGCCTCATTACACTTAAAATTCTAATTTAATTACACTAAAAAATCAATCCCAAATTTACGGCATAAAATGAAAAGTGTGAGTAATATGGAACGGAGGGAGTACTATTTAATGAAAGTAGAGATTGTAAAATAGAATAGTAAAGTGAGAATAAAGTAGGTGGATAATAAAGTAAGAGGAGTTATTTTTTGCCAAAAAGAAATGACTCACTTATAGTGAGATATCACATAAAGGAATATGACTCGCTTATCTTGGGACGGGAGGAGTATATCCATGCTTGGAAAATGTAATCTTTTGGAACAATACATGGTTTAATACACAATTGATAAAGTCACGTAAAAAAAAATAATAAGTAAAGTAAGGTCATTCACAATAGTGGAAAATCATCTTGAGCCCATCTCCAATTCTTTTCGCCATTTTAGTCGCCAATCTCTTACTCCATTTTCAGCCTTTTCTCGGTCTTGATCAATTTTACTTATCTCTAATTCATTAGGTGTCTATCAAATATTCCATCTGTCCCATAATAGATGTCATACTTTCCTTTTTAGTTTGTCTCACATAAAGATGTCACATTTCCATTTTTAGAAAAAGTTCTCTCTTATATTAATTTAAAAATTATATTTTCTCTCTTCATTTAACACACAAAATAAAACCTCCTAAGATCCCGCCATCCCCCAAGTGTGACATCTTTTGTGGGACGGAGGAAGTATAAAATACACAAAAATGAAATAAATTGAAGAAAAGAAACATAGAAAAAAAATCATAAATTATTAAAATAGAAAAAAATTTACAATTAAAAAAAATCTACAAGCCTTTTCCATCACGGTCGGCATCACCCCCATCATCCCCAAATCGGACTTTAGCTCTCGGATGAGAGACATGTGTTCCCTCTTCATGCTTGGGTCAGTTTCGGTAGCCTTGGCTTTTAACTGGTCGAACAACGTTTTCATCTCTTGGATCCTGATGCTTTTCGACAAATCTTGTGCCCCCATCATCGATTGGGCATTTGAGGACTCGCTGGCCGCTGCCTTCCCCTTCTGTTTGGCCGCTTTAAGCCCATTGGACGCCTCTGACTAGGAGATGAAGGCAATGGATTGACATCTTCGGTAATGTCGATGGATTTACCACCAGTGCTGCTGTTGTAACTGCCGGAAACCCCAAACCTCGTCTGCCAGGAATCCCAGTACTTGAATGTTGGAAAAATGTCGCTTTTGGAGAACTGCTGCAATGACAGTTCTTTCATGTCGTCCATAACCCTCCTTGTGTCTACATGTTTGACACAATGGGCTCCTCCGACACGTCGACTCAACAACTCGCAATAGCAAGTGACTCAGGCAGAGTATAGTTCATCCTCTTGGACTAACCCTTAGGTTGAGACGGCTCGCAGGGAGTTGTCTTACCCTTCCCCTTCCCCTTCCCCCTTGGCTAAGGATCCTCCCCTTTACGGAGATAGATCTAAGTCCAACAACGAGAATGACTTGTTGCTAAAGATAAAATTGGCCGCCAAGACGGGATCATTCGATCGATCGGCGATCCCATCCATACTAGATTGATAGACATTGTCCCCGTAATGCAAGGGGAGGTTCAGCGGTCTATCGGCATCGGTGTAGCGGCCTGGTTACGGAGGGTACCCGCCTTGGTACGGAGTGTAGCCGCCGGGGAATTGGTTCATGCCGGGGAACTCGGACCCACTCATCCAATCGATCGGCGATCCCATCCATACTAGGTCGATAGACATTGTCCCCGTAATGCAAGGAGGGGTTCAGCGGTCTACCGGCATCGGTGTAGCGGCCATGTTACGGAGGGTACCCGCCTTGGTATGGATTGTAGCCGCCGAGGAACTCGGACCCACCGCCAGGGAACTGTGACCCGCCAAGCTAGTGTTCGGGGAATCGCTATTGAGATTCATTCTATTGCCGATCACACGCCGACCGCGCTCGGCAACACCGGGGGAGGGGGCAGCGTCTGCCGATCACCGTTGCTCGGCGCCTCCATGTAGTAGGCACCGACTGAACGGAGTCCGATCCGTGCCCCTATCACGAGTTCTCCTAGAGAAAAAATAGTTTTAAGTGACAAACCAAAATTGATGCGACCACATGTGACGGGCCAGTGATGAGGTCCATGGCGAGGCGACTACGGGAGAGGTTCGCTACTTTTGTGCAAAAGTTCATGCTAGAGGAGTCCACGAAGAACGAGGTGCCCCCGATGAAGAACATGCTGAAAAATGAATGAGGAAGCAGTCCACACGACCGGGTGGGATTCGTCGCACCAAACCACCCAGCCGGGTATACTTCTCTGGAGGAGCCTAGGTCAAGTTGCTCCACCCGGCAGGGTAACCATGTTGCCACCCGACCGGGTGCGTTGTCGAAGGCATGAAGATTCCAGGAGCGTTCAAGTCTACCAGGCCGGGCAGAGTGACGCAGAGATGGATTTTGTGGGCCTTTTCTTGAGATTTGGGCCTAAACTATAAATACCCCTTTTTCCCTTTTCATTCCTTAGTTTTTGATGAAATTAGATGATTGAGAGATTTGTTCCTCTTGAAGAGGGTTTCCTATCCAATTCCTAATTATAGGTTGCTTTCATCCATCAATTGCTAGTTCAAGTATGGGATTTCCATCAATTGCTAGTTCAAGCATGGATCAAGTAGAGGTATGCTTTGAGGTTTGTGGTTGCCTTGAAGATCTAGTCATGAATACGTGTTAGCTATATTGTAAGTGCCTTAACCTGCTTCAACAATGACTTTGTATTCCAATTTCCACTCTATCCAATGTTATTTCCTTCCTTGGTCATCTTAGATTCATTAGTTATTGTTGGGTTTATAATTATCCTCTTGTTCTTGTTGATAAATTGAAAACCAATCTCACAAAAATATCTAGATCAAGCATCACAAATGGGTAATTCCTTGGGAAATGGATCATCAATTACATGGATCCACATCAATATTACTAAGCGAGTTCATTAAAAATTATAATATTCCCTTAAACGTCGAACTTTTGCGTGCTCTCATTCATCTTCTTTTCATAGCTATATATCGTTGCGAGCTACTCAAGTTGGACAGTCAAACTGATCAAGCCAGCCTATTTCTGCCTGCTACCTGCGGGAACGCAAGTGAGTGGATCTGGTAAAAGCTCAGGCTGATCAACTAGGCTTATATCCGACTCGAGTGAGATGAAACGAGGACCTCAAAAGTGCGTGCTTTCAAAATCTTAACCCACTAATACTATTAACTAGTATAGGGAAGTAAGGATCGATTCCACAGAGATGAGACGTTTGTAAGGGTTTGTTTGCATGATACGACTTGGGCTGCTTGGCTGCTACCACGCTTTCTACGGGGTGGGTTAAGTTTTAACTACTGGACTTTGGAAAGTAAACTGAACTGAACAACTTAACTAAACCACTTCATCAACTAGACTGACATTACTATAAATAGACAAACAGAATAAACGGGGACTGTCAGCCCCTGCAAAAAGCACTGTAAAGTAAAAACTTTCTAACAACTTCATCTTCTTCAACAAATCAACATAGAAAACAGAACATGAAACACATCTGGAAAGTTAAAGAAGACGGAACATCAGAAAACACATAAAACTTAAATCTACTCCTAAGATCTAAGTTACGGCTACGTAAAAACAAGAGCTAAGACATTTTCATGCAGAAAACGAAACATAAACTCCTAGATCTACACATACGAAGATGACTCAAACATAAAACAACAAATCTAAACCGAACAAAATAGAACAAGACAAATCTAAGCTAAGACTCGAACATAAAAGCAAAACGAAAACAAATCTAAAACATAAAGCATAAAACAGGACACCAAGTTGTAAATGAAAACAGAAATTCAGATAAAAAACATTAAAGCGTCGATTACATGGAAACTAAGTTAGAAAACAAGTAAGAGAGCAGTAAATCTACTCTGGCTGGCTCCGGTAAAATGTTGACTTGATCAACTTGTTGCCGCCATTTTCTCATCCTTTCCTTGATGCAGGGGGGGTTCAGCGGTCAACCGGCATCGGTGTAGCGGCCTTGTTGCATAGGGTACCCGCCTTGGTACGGAGTGTGGCCGCCGGGAAATTGGTTCCTGCTGGGGAACTCGGACCCACTCGTCCGATCGATCGGTGATCCCATCCATACTAGGTCGATAGACATTGTCCCCGTAATGCAAGGGGGAGGGTTCAGCGGTCTACCGGCATCAGTGTAGCGGCCTTGTTACGGAGGGTACTGATACGCTCGGATTTTGCATGGTTTTAAGGCCATTATTTGGTCCGTTTTTAATGTCAAAGTTGCATTACATGTCCATTATTTGCATATTTTATCTATTTTGGTTTGACATGTTTTGTGAGAAATGCGCATATTTGAGCCTAAAAAGGGAGTCATTGGATGACTTTGTTGTTGGTATATATTTTGGTAGTTTACCATGGAGTTTGATGGGGGATGATATACTTTTGATAATTTGTTGGTGAATTTGTGAGTTGGAGTTATTGGAATTGATTATTGTTGGGTTTGTGTGAATTAACTTCTTTTTGTGGATGAAATTTGAATCCCCCTTATGATACGCATAGTTCATGTTCATAGCATTGTGAGGCTATTTTATCTTGCATGACTTGTGTGTCCTTTTGAGATTATATTGTTTTGTATGATCTTGGTCTATTGCTGAAAATTCTTGCAAATTATTGGGGGATAGAGATTATGATGGGGGTGATTTTTTTTAAAACAAGGTTGATTACTTGGTCTTGCATGTGATTATTCTTACACCTTGATTTGGTTGAAGTTTGGGGGATTTCCAGGTATTATGTGTTGTATCTGTTGGGGATTGGTGCCCCTTCCACAGCGGAAGTCATGCATAAACAAATAAATCAGATCTACAGATCTATTTGACCGATTATGGGATCAATTAATCACATGTTAAACAATCAATTGCATGCTAGAACACATATAATTCACAAACAAGGAATAAGAACCCTAATTCATGAATTTCCTACGGATTAGGGTTACCGATCTGATTCTCCAAAGAATCGACGATTGCTTGCTCCTTCTCCACATGAAGATCTTCGTACTCGACCACGAATCTTCTAATCTGTATCCCGAACTCAGAATCTGACCTTTGGGTGGGCAAAACTTGTCAGAATCGAAAAGGGTTTGACTAAACAGAAGACAGAATTCCCAATAGAAGGGAAGGGAAAATTCCGTCTGCTCTGGAGAGAGGGAGCACGAAATTAACTATATAAAAATTCATTAAATTAGTCTTCTATTTAGTCTCCTTTATATAGAGTTATGATGGGCCAGATTAGGGATCCATGGAGGTTGGATTTGGGCCAAACCTGTTGGACTTTTACTAATTAAATTGAGTCCCAATTTAATACAAGTCCAAACAGAATATTATTATCATCCACTTTAGTATAATAATATTGACTGCCCATCCAATCCCAAATTACGAGTAATCCGGGCTTTACCTCTTTAATTTATTATTTCCCGTGTTAAGTCTGCTATTTGACTTTAATTAATTAATATCTTTTTCCAAGAGTTGTCTAGTTCAAAATCTTTATTTATTATTCTGGAATAAATTCCAACCGGCCGGGTTTCTGAATAATAAAACCTTTTTCGAACACCTCTTGAGGATATTATCAAACTGGACTATTCATTGCAATAACAATACTAGCACCTCTAGACATTGATCACCAAGATTCTGCGAAAAACCCACCATTTGATATCAAAGTATTCTCGGATTGTTATAAAATCTCACCCAGCACACGATTCATTGCAATAACAATACTAGCACCTCTAGACATTGATCACCACTACCCAAGATATCAAGATTCTTGGATTGCGAAAAATCCGCACCATTTGATAAATCAAAGTAGTGCATAATCAATATCGTATGCTCAATGTTATATCAACAATGATTAAGAAATAACAATCACCGAGACCTCGTCTTTCAGTAAATAGCAAGAAAGACTTATCTCAACTGTTAGATCCTTCAGTGCTATACCACACCAGTGTCGTTTATTTCCTAAGGTAAGGAAACATGCGGACTGACACTGCAACCTTTCACGATAGGTAGCCAAAGCCTATCTAGGTTGTGAAATTCTATTTCTCTTCTACAAAGGACCGATTGCGTCACCTTCTGTGAACATCGTTCACGACCAGTCTACTATGTAGAAAAATTAGACTTGTTTGCTTCTTATACATTTAAATGTTTGAGAAACATCTTATAAATGCACAAGCAAACATCAATGCGATAAAATTACTACTTCTCGCCTTGGGTTAAAAGTGGATTGTAGAATTTATTGTATCCAAGCAATTCTATCCGTGCAACATGCTCGAAATATGCTTTTTAGTATACCAATCCTAACAATCTCCCACTTATACTCAAAATCATGCTTTCGAGTATACCCACTGCCAAAACTCTCCCACTTATACTCTAAGCAGGTCTCGGACCATGATATATCGAACTACCATACTTTTCACCTCATGTGTAAAACATGTTGCCATATAGGCATTTTGTGAATAATTCTGCCAGGTTGTTCTCTGATGATATCTTGGTAACCATAATGTCACGCTGCGCACTTTTTCCTTAATTAATTTCATACTTCCTCTCTATGTGATTGCTTAGCTTTATCAGATCGTGTTTCCCTCGAGTTAGACACATGTCTAGAGTAACCATAATAAAATATAATACTCATAGGCATACTCGGAATCACGGTCAAAGCTATTAGAAAGTTACTGAGATGAACAACTACCTTAGTAGTTTCCTATGAAACCACACTTGTAATTATCATGATAGAGCCTGTGATGTAATCACACTCCTTCAAGACTCAGTTTTCAACTCCTAACGTGAACACATAGTCAGAGGATAACTCGATCACCGATCAATAATAAAATCGAGTCGATGTAACCTAAAGGACATAACATAGATGTCTGGTAAACTAGAGCATACCGTTTAGCCTTCTTCAAGTACTATAGTATATTCTTTACCAATCCAATGTCCTTGGCCATGGTTAATATGATATCAAGCTTCTATGCCAACGGCAAAGCTAATATCTAACTTAATTCACATCATAGCATACATGAGACTTCCAATTACAGAACTTGTCTCATTCTTCTTGATCTCATTCAGTGTCGAAAAACACTTGACTAGAGACAAGATAATTCCATCCAGAGAAGTAAAAACTTTTCTTGGAATTTTCAATGCTAAAGTGTCTAAGTATGTATGCTACAATAGACAATATGATACAGATCGTCTTAGG
>NC_062970.1:21859799-21890825 GCF_023119035.1 Salvia hispanica | reverse complement strand
AATAAATTTAATTGATTTTATTTGATCCCTTACTTGATTTCCTTCCATACCTAGAATATATTTATCCTACCAAATCTTTCCATACTTCAAGAGATCTTACCTTACTTTATTCTAATTAATATTCAAAAATCCATGCCTTATTTAAAAGGGCATAGAAATCGCCCCATACCTTATTCCATGGAGGATTTTCCTTATTTTTATTTTGCTCCATAATATCTTATTACTTCAAGATATCTTACCTTACTTTATTCTAATTAATATTCAAAAATCCATGCCTTATTTAAAAGGGCATAGAAATCGCCCCATACCTTATTCCATGGAGGATTTTCCTTATTTTTATTTTGCTCCATAATATCTTATTCTATATGGGAAAATACCAAAACAAAATCTTGGCTTTATGGAAAGCATTATTTTCGAAAATATTGGGGATTTGCCATCTTCTATTTTTGTTAATTCTTCTTCCCTACTTCACAAATATTATATCATTTTATTTAATTTATGGAGAATGAGATCTTACCAAATATTCTATTCTTATTACCTAAAGATCTCATTGGACTCTATAAATAAGAACCAACCCCAACCCTAGCCCCCATAGTTTTCGAAAATCCCTCCCCCATATGCTCTCTCAATTTTCTTCCACTTTACTCCATAAATCCTTCATCTTTTGAGAAGAAATCGAAGTTTAATCCGTGGATATTGAAGAACCAAGCCTATACTTTGTTTCTACCGATTGATTTTCTCTAAAAAGGTATTTTCGTTTAAGAGTTATGTTGTTCTTCTTATACCTCTCCTTTTCTTTTTCTTCCAACCGATTTAATCGGTGTTCTTGAACCTTCATGCATATTAATTGAGAGAAAAAGGGATAAGAAGGGATATGGGAACATGTGTGTGTGTGTGTGCCGAGAGGGTGAGGTGTGTGTGTGCCGTGTGTGTGTGTGTGTATTATGCGTGTGGTGTGTGTGTGTTGAAGTGTGTGTTGTGTAGTATGTGCTTGATGGCTAAATACTTTTGCATGACATATGATGATAGATCTAGGGTTGAGACGCTAAGAAATATATGTATGATAAGCATGACTTGAAATTAGTAATTCATGGTGAGTGTGACTTGAAATCTATAGGTTATGAAGAGTTAGGTGAATCGTTGGGAAAGAGAGAAGTAACGAGACATGCATAAGTTAAGAATTTATAATTGAACCTAATTTGTGAATACGTGCCTATGTGAATTTAAAGGTGAAACCTCGGTTGCGAAGCCAGATAACGGAAAAGCGAAACTACTTGAAATCTAAGCAGTCGAGGTGGGCTTTACTCTCAAAAACTCTCTTTTATTTTGTCAAAGATAATTATCGGAGCTATAAGGGTGGTTTAACTGTTATGCCATGCCTATGTTTGTTTTATTGTGAGATTGTGTGCCTGATGCCTAGTTTGTGAGTTCGCTCCATTGGGCTATAGGGCTATGGATATGATATACGAATTCGGGTCTGAGTATAGGCCGCAAACCCTACCAGGCTGTGTACACGAGGGGATCGTGAGCCGTCCTAGCTAGTCGGCCGGTCTCGTGGGCGAAAAGCGTGGCCACGCTTTCGTCGCACCATGGAAAGATTGTGATATGTGATTGTGGAATTTGATGAGAAAGTGGGGAGATATTTTGACTGGCCAGTCTATGAAAATATTTTGTGATACTCGTGATATTTCTCTTAACTGCTTAAAACTCGAGTTCACTTGGTAAGGGTGGCATAACTTATTAAATAAAATGTTTTGGCAATGAGCTCACTGAGTATTTCAAAATACTCAACCCTGCATGTGTTTTCCTATGTGCAGGTTGAATGATGACGAGCGGTGGCGGGTGTTGAGCAGCTTACTTAATGAATATGGATATGTTGAACTCTAAGTGTAGTTGTGTCACCATACATAGCTATGCTTTTCTCTTGGTCGTTTTCCGCTAAGTTTTTGATACTCTGATATTGGTTCGATTGAATGGCACTATTTTCTTCATTTTGAGGCCTTAGTAATTATCTCGTGATTTTGTCTGGGATACCATGTCGTACATTTAAGACCTTTGAACCATTTATGACACATTCTTTCTTTAAAATTTCTAGGTCAAGTCTTTACTATTAATTACTCTGATATTTCTCTCTAAATGTAACCCTGGTCTATATTTACATCTTTGGAGTCGGTTGGGTAGCAGTTCGCCGCATTTATTGTACCCTAGGAGGGCGGGCTGTTACAACACCAGTGTCGTTTATTTCCTAAGGTAAGGAAACATGCGGACTGACATTGCAACCTTTCACGATAGGTAGCCAAAGCCTATCTAGGTTGTGAAATTCTATTTCTCTTCTACAAAGGACCAATTGCGTCACCTTCTGTGAACATCGTTCACGACCAGTCTACTATGTAGAAAAATTAGACTTGTTTGCTTCTTATACATATAAATGTTTGAGAAACATCTTATAAATGCACAAGCAAACATCAATGCGATAAAATTACTACTTCTCGCCTTGGGTTAAAAGTGGATTGTAGAATTTATTGTATCCAAGCAATTCTATCCGTGCAACATGCTCGATATATGCTTTTTAGTATACCAATCCTAACAGTATCCTACTACAATTTTCTTCATTCTATGCTCACATTGCGAATTTGTAGGTACAAAGGCATCCCAAAGGAATTCCCACGATGGGGGATAACTCACGAGCTTCAATGAACGTCAAGTTAAAGACGAAAAATAAGCGCTTGTTGGGAGGCAACCCAACCATTTATTTCCAGATTTTAAAGTTACTTTTTGGTTTAATTTTTGTGCTTTGAAAATTTTAGCAGGTTCTGACCTTTCCGTGACCTGCTCGCTGGAACCATCTGACTTCGTGTGGCGACTGCCGGACATGAGCATAATTTCCAGCGTGATTTTTTGAAATTTTTCGATTTTTCGCCCCGTCCAACCTCTCCGTGAATTTTTTTTCAAGGTATGTTTTCTTTTTGGTAGTTTACTCACGTCCCTACCGACTCTACAAACTTATTTTACACTTTGTTGTAAATAAGTTTGGGGGGATGAAGTGGTGGACCGTGAGTTTAGGTTTTGTTTTTGTTTTAAGTGTTTAGTTAAGTTTTGTTTTGTTTTAAAAACCTGAAGGTGAATCCATATCATAAACTTAACATGAAGAACTTAGAAACACGCATGCTTAGGGACACATTAGACCAAGTTGCCAATGATATTTAATTCTATCCATGTTTAAGTATGGCTTGACGTTTTGATTTGATTGTTTGATGAAAAGGTGCATAATTAGTGAATTGCTTGTTCTCCTTGAATTATGCTTATACCTTGTGAGATTTGAGCCATAATTTCTTTCTTGTGTGATTCATCTGCATCATATGTTTCTAGAACTTGCTCCTAGTCTGCCTAAATTTACATAGTGTTTAAGTTGATAAGGGAAGATATTAGGTAATCTTTTCTAACTACTTTTATACCCAAAATTTTCAACCCTCACAAAATTTTAAATTTTTTCCCTTTGGAGCCAGTTTTGAGCCTTTAAGCCTATTCTTTGGAAGTCAAAATAATGGGGACAATTTCTTGGGTGGGTTAGTTTTTGTTATCTTATTTTGTAAAGGAATTGGAGAGATAAGGAGGAAAGTATAAAAAGTAGTGTGCTTAAATGTAGAAAAGTACAAGTTGTGAAATTGTGAAAAATTCCAAGTATGTGTTTGATCTTAGAAAGGATGTGTATGAAAAAGAAAGAAAGGTTGTGAAAAGAAATTTTTTTTTTATGAAAGGTTGTGAAAAGAAAAGAAAAGAAAACAAAGAATTGGAAAGTGAGTTGAAGGAGAAAAATAAAGTGTTAAAAGTGTCTTGGGTTTAGAAAAGTGGAGTCAATTTAACTCTACTTGGGATATCTTTTTGTTTGAATCACTTTTTAGCCAAATATTCATCACCTGACAAAGAGCCTACATTAAACCAAAGATAAAGACCTTTCGGACTTTTGATGCTTAATCACATCTAGTAGAGGAGGGATTAGACTTTGAGCAAGCCTATGGTAAACTTTGCATGATGCATGATTTGAGTGTTTATACACATTACCTTTATACACTTTGAGAGTGAGAAAACAATTCCCATCTTTGGAACTTTGAGTGTTAGTAACGACTTTGGTATACAATTCCAGTTTTCTATTTAATATCCGTTTTGTTTTTACTTTGTTTCTTCCCTAAGTAATCTTGATGCTACATGATTGAGTGACACAATTATGTATGATTTAATACAACTTGCTTCATAACTTTGAGAGAGTTCTAGCGAGTTAGGTCCACTTAGTAGACGCTACAGATTAGCTTCCCTTAAAACGGCACTGTTAATTGAGAGTGAGGACTTTTCAAGGGTCTTAGGAGCCTTTTGGAGTTACGTGTTAGGATTGATAACCCTAATGTTAGTAATCAACATTTGCATCGCATGAGCATAAGCTAGGTGACTCGTCCTATCAAAGTAATAACTGTGCTAGGGTATTGTAGTTGGAATTTGTATAACCATAACTGTGAACACAAATCCATGGAATTCTCTTATCTCTCATATTTTATCTTTGTAATTTAATTGCATTTAGTGTTTTTGGCGCTGTTGCCGCGGAATATTTTTGCTTTAAGTTGATATTGTAGAAAGGTTGATTATACTAATCCAGAGATGGATTTTGTGGGCCTTTTCTTGGGATTTGGGCCTAAACTATAAATACCCCTTTTTCCCTTTTCATTCCTTAGTTTTTGATGAAATTAGATGATTGAGAGATTTGTTCCTCTTGAAGAGGGTTTCCTATCCAATTCCTAATTATAGGTTGCTTGCATCCATCAATTGCTAGTTCAAGTATGGGATTTCCATCAATTGCTAGTTCAAGCATGGATCAAGTAGATGTATGCTTTGAGGTTTGTGGTTGCCTTGAAGATCTAGCCATGAATGCATGTTAGCTATGTTGTGAGTGCCTTAACCTGCTTCAAGAATGACTTTGTATTTCAATCTCCACCCTATCCAATGTTATTTCCTTCATTGTTCATCTTAGATTCATTAGTTATTGTTGGGTTTATAATTCATTAGATATCCAATCTCACAAAAATATCTAGATCAAGCATCACAATTGGGTAATTCCTTGGGAAATGGATAATCAAACATGGATCCACATCAGTATTACTAAGCGAGTTCGTTTAAAATTATAATATTCCCTTAAACGTCGAACTTTTGCGTGCTCTCATTCATCTTCTTTTCATAGCTATATATCGTTGCGAGCTGCTCAAGTTGGACAGTCGACCTGATCAAGCCAGCCTATTTCTGCCTGCTACCTGCGGGAACGCAAGTGAGTGGATCCGGTAAAAGCTCAGGCTGATCAACTCGGCTTATATCCGACTCGAGTGAGATGAAACGAGGACCTCAAAAGTTCGTGCTTTCAACTTCATCTTCTTCAAAAAATCAACATAGAAAACAGAACATGAAACACATTTGAAAAGTTAAAGAATACGGAACATCAGAAAACACATAAAACTTAAATCTACTCCTAAGATCTAAGCTACGGCTACGTAAAAACAAGAGCTAAGACATTTTCATGCAGAAAACGAAACATCAACTCCCAGATCTACACATACAAAGACGACTCAAACATAAAACAACAAATCTAAACCGAACAAAATAGAACAAGAAAAATCTAAGCTAAGACTCGAACATAAAAGCAAAACAAAAACAAATCTAAAACATAAAGCATAAAACAGGACACAAAGCTGTAAATGAAAACAGAAATTAAGATTAAAAACATTAAAGCGTCGATTACATGGAAACTAAGTTAGAAAGCAAGTAAGAGAGCAGTAAATTGTCTCATCATCCCTTCTCGGGATGGAATACAGAATGGAAAGCTGAAATTGTGCGAGAAAACGAACATCAAACAAGACATCAAACAAGAACTACCAGCAAATAAAACGGAACCAAGTGCGTGTGTGCAGAATTCTAGAACAAGGAAGCGAAATGAGCTCTGGTTTCAGCTCTGGAAGAGAACTAAGACCCTAACCTACTCTAAGACAGCGGTCGAGAACCCCCCTAAACTACTAAGTAGAAAATAAAATGGGGGAACTCCTTTTCTTCGTGTATTGGACTCCTTTATATAGGGAGGCGTAGGGCTCTGATCCTTATGGTATCACCTCCCCGAAATGACAACACTGCCCTTCACACCCTTAGGTGGGGTCTCTCGCTTTCTTTCCAATGCAGAACTCTGGCTGGCTCCGGTAAAATGTAGACTTGATCAGCTTGTTGCCGCCATTTTCTCCTCCTTTTCTTGATTCTTGCTTTCGCCCTCTTGATTTGTGCGATCTCCAGTTTCTGGCGAATTTCACACACCTGGCTAAAAAAGGGTCGTTAGTTCACATATTTAGGTGCAGTTTTACTATGGAACACATACATGAAACGAGTCTCATCACTCCCTTAATAAATAATTCTGGACATTTTATGCCCTTAAACATTATATAAAAGCTTGTAATGAACATTATATGTGCAGGAAGTGATTCTAGCAAAAAATTTAATAATGAAAATCATATCATATCTCTAATATATTACTCTCTCTGTCTCTTATAATTTATCACCATTTGTCCCGGCATGGGTTTTAAGATATGTAATAGAAAGTGGTTTGAAAAGTAAATGGCATGTGGGTCCTACTTTTATATATTAGTTTTATGGGTCCACTACCAAAAATGGTAAAACTGAAAGGTGAAAATTTTTTAGGACGGACGAAAATGGAAATAAGTGACCAATTTTCAGGGATGGAATGAGTAATATTAGTTGGCATCACAAAACATATCAGTTATCGACATTGAGTCAAAAACTGATATAGAGTGAAAAACAGATATTCATAAATCAGCAAACTAATATTTAGTAAAAAATTAATATAGAGTGAAAAACTTATATTCATGAATATGGTGTTATCTAAAAAACTGATATGTTTTGTGAGTCAACTGATATCAATGTATTTGCGAACTGATATAGTTTTGTGTTATGACTTTTAAGAAAAGTTATGTCATGATTTGTATTTTACAATGCACTACTCCATTTATTTGTGTCTGGTAATTGTATTTGATTTTAATATTGCGATGATGAGTCTCATATAATATATCTAAAGACATGTGTTATGTATATAATGCCGACAAAATTGTACTCCATAAGTGTGGTTTTTGTATTTCTAATGGTGAAAATCATAATGTTCATATTCAACAGTTTGCAATAAAGTTTATTGCAATGTTATAAATGATCCAAATTCATTATATAATGGTCTAATTTCAATGTTCATAATGCCAAAAAATATACTCCCTCCGTTCCCGATTAAGAGTCACACTTGCATTTCTGCACTCGTTTTGTAAAAATGATAATAAATAATTATAATGGAAAAATGGTAAATTAAGAGAGAGAATAATGTAAAGAAGACTATTCTCTACCTTATTCTCTCTCTTACTTTACCATTTTTCCACTTTAAACTATTTATTATCATTTTTACAAAACGAGTGCAGAAATGCAAGTGTGACTCTTAATCGGGGATGGAGGGAGTAATATGTAAGTATTTTTTTAATTGTATATATATTGATATAATACGATTGTCAATCGGTATATTTATTCATTATTGTCTTATTTATTTGTATATATGATGACACATACAGGAATTAATCTACATCATCTATTTTTTATCTAATAGATCACATTTGGCCTTAGTTGTGTATTTAGGGTGTGATTTCATTTTAATACTAAATGATTGCTACATAATTTAGGCCAGCACATCTCTCATTTAATCCATGTTTAGCATTATTTGTTTTGTTTTATACGTTTCACTATTTTTTTCCATCCACTTTCTTTTATATTTCTTAAAACTCGTGTCGAACTCAAATGGACTCCTAATGGCAGGCTAATGAAGTATTATGTATGTTCTCTTGCAGATAGTAATAATTTGACATTGAACTGCATGTTTACATCCTGAAATTTTACAATAGATCACTCACACCTTTCTACCATGAAACGAAAACGTTGATAACTCTAAAGTAAGTCCTAGATAGAGTGTGTGCTCCATACTGTGTTCTAGTAGATAAACTACTAAGAGTAGTAGTTTCAGCTCTAATACCTATAATCGTTGAAGAACAATTGATGTCTAGGGGATCTTGATTATCACTAAGAAGGCACAATCCACGAGATTATCGTGCTCTGAAAAAAATAGAGATATCCGCAAAGCATAAAACAAATCATGATACCTTATAGAAAGAAAAACTAAACTATAAAAGAAATTAAAACAAAAAAAAAATAACAACTTAGAAGAATAAAACAGATATACGCCTCTCTAACATAATGCAAAAACTTATTTTTGTGAATTTTAAGGTATAAATATGCAGTTCAATTTCACACAATTAAGTAATAAAAAACCTAATAATAATACTATCTGCAAGAGAACAAATGTACAATGTAATTTATTAGGTGTTGAACCCATATGGAAGCGAGCTACTGAAATAGCTATTAAAAATTAAAGAAAACATTAAATTTGTTACTATTATTAAAGGGTTTGACTTAAGTTAGAAAAAAAAATGAAGGCAAAGACTTGAGATTCACAAGAGGAGGAAATAACAACTCCTAAATTGATTCGGGTTACTGAAATCATGCATTCTATATCCTTAGATATTATCGTGTTCTAAGGTTCATGGTTATCATATATTTCACCGTAGCTAGTCACTTACTGGTGGAATAAGTTGATTGCGTCTCCGAGACTCTACACATTAATCTATTACCCATACATATATATAGGAACAAAATTAATTTCTAAACCGGGTTAACACAAATATCCACCCCCGTGTTAGGGAGATATTAAACAGAGAAACAAAAAACCGGATATCTGAAAGTCGTGTTTATCACTTTCAGATCAAATCAATTTCGGGGTTCAACCAAAATGTTTGATCGGATAAAATTCAGAGTAGTCGAAGATCATATGTCTGTATTTTCGATGATAATGAACCAGAAAAAATGATCAGTAGAAGAAGAAGATGAAACAGTGCAATGAAACATTGCAACTGTTGGGAAATGAAACCGAAAATAACCGAATTTCAAATGTTTCCTAAATTGCAATTTTGTCCTTCGATTTTTGGAAATTATATTTTCGGATGAATTTCCGATACAGTAACTCGACCCCAGCCAGGGGCTCTGCCCCTTGGACCCCGCTACCCGGGGGCGCTGCCCCCGGACCCCCGTTCATCTATCTAGGAGCTTCGCTCCTAATATTATAACGAATTCAAATAAGCGTGCACTCCGCACCTCCGTACTTAAATGATGTATCATTATAACTATAACCGATCATTCAAGTTAATCCAATTACACTAAAATATCTAACAATCCTCCCCTATTTTAGTGCAATCCTTGATTAACTAAAACAAGTCATCTCAAACATTCAAACTTTTGCATAAATGAAATATCGTAACGATTGAATTCGATATTAGTACATTACACATTCCAAATATTCGAATACCCCGGGTGTCTCTAAGGATTGAACCCTGGGAACTCACATTGAATACACGAAGATAATGTACACAAAAGTTTACATATGAATAGTTCTATCTTGACACTATATTTTACTAGCCTATGTCCTTATCCTTCATAAACATATCGAAACCAAGTCCCAGCTTCTTGAAGCGGCTAAACTTCATGCTTATATAGGTAGCTCCTTTATTCTTGCACCTACATTTGCAATTTTTCAAAAGAACTATTAAGAATCTATATATTCAACCTCCTTAACTTGTAGGTCCGAACACATACCTTGGGACGATTTTCAAATGTGTTCCAATCTCCAACATTAAGTTTTCCACATTGAATTCTGCATCTAGTGTCATACTTAAATGATGTATCATTATAACTATAACCGATCATTCAAGTTAATCCAATTACACTAAAATATCTAACACCCCGGACTATCACATGACACATGTTTAGTTGTACAGGTTCCTAACTGCGTCTGGATGAAAGGTTCAATCCTTTCTCCAGCTCTTGAGCGTCTCTCATTCCAACTCTCTTTTTCTTTGAAGTGGCAATAGTCCTTTTAAAATGTTTCTAGGTCTTACATATACCTGGGCCCTAAATTGAATATTAGAATTAGAGAATAAAATGTAATTAGGTTTTAGATTAGCATTTATTTCTCAGCCTATATAAGGCAAGTTATTGTAAATTGTAGTCAACACTTTACAAAATGTAGTCAATAAACATATTCCCCTTTTCTCTCCTCTCTCACAATCGACGGTTGTCTTCTTCCTCCTTCCATGGAGGTTTCTCCATTCCTATTCAATTCTACATATTTTACATGGTATCAGTGACAAAAGCTTCCGCAATCTCTCTCCGATTTCTCTCATATCTCGATCTTCTCCTATCGCGATGAACAATCGCAATCGAGCCTTATCTCCCGATCTATTTCCTTTTTTGTCCATGATGAAAAATCGTGGTGATTTGTTGCCGGAGAGTTCTCCGATCGACCGAAAAAGTGTTTGTTCTTCTCTCAGTTTTTCAGTTTCCTCTCATCAATCTCAGCTTTTCATTTCATTTTTAATCGGTTGATATGAATCTCACCGATCTGATTTTTTTTTCTCATTGAAATTTCTCTCCGATTTTACTTTGTTCTCACCGATCTAAATCGGTTCTCTCTGATTTCACCGATTGAAATCGGTTTTCTCTTTACTCACAGATTGAAATAGGATTCTATGAATCTGAAAAATCAATTCGGTTTCTCAATTTTAATCTCCGATTGAATTCGGTTTTCTCAGTTCTCAAAGATTGAAATAGGATTCTATGAATTTGAAATATCAATCTCAATCTCTGTTCTCATTAAATCTCTCGGTTTCCTTCATTTCTTTTTCTGGATTTGTATGATCCAGATTTATCTTTGTCTTCTAATTAATTCGGATGTTTGTTTGATATCTCTCTCCGATGATTCTCTGTTTTCTTTTCTCCTCACAGATCTCCAGTCTCTTTCTCTTGTTTTTTTGGTGTTATGAGAAACATTCAAGTCTCTGTTCTCAAGTTCAAGTCTCTGTTCTCGCCTGTCGTGTGGCATTTGTTGGATATGTTGGATTGTGCTTCTGAAAATATTCTGATTGGATTGTGATTATTTGTTGTTGAAAAGAAAATTGGTTGTTTCCATCACAGTGGAAGCCGAGCTCTTGTTTGAAGTATGTTAGGAGGTGTGTTTTGACTATATGAGAAGCTTTCTCAATTAGTGTTTGGTTGAGCAGCCTATTGCGATGAGGATCAAGATGTTTTTCTCCTTAGAGAATGATAAGGCTAATTTCATGCATCGGTTATATGGTGAAAAGCGTTACAATTTGCTGGGTCTAACATGTTTCCTAAGCCAGGTGTGTGATAAAATCGCTAGATCGAGGGAATGCTGAAGGAAACGGTCTAGCAAAGGAATGAAGTGAAGTGAGCAGAATTCAAAGGAGAAGAAGGCGTGACGGAGGGAGTCAGTGGCTGAGGGCAACAAAGTCTATCTATACCTCGCTGGGCCCCACTCCAATGCCTATAAATAGAAGAGCATGCAACGCACAATGGACATCTATCTATCACTTTTTCACTTTTTTAGCTCACACACATAACACACACTTGGGAATGGGAGATTTGGGGTAGTTTGGGTCACGAAGGGGTTCATTTCTTTAGAAAGTTTCAGTGCAACACCGTTCGCGAGTGGGCGAAGATACAATCTCTTTAAATTTCAGTTGTTTTTGCACTTTTGCGGTCGAACTTCACTTTTGGGAGTCGACTTGGCTGTTGATGTTACTTGTTATCCTTTCGCTTCTGTTGGTTTGCGTTTATTTGTGATATTTCAAGTTGATTTACGTAGATCTTGCTGCTGAGAGTTTATTTTAACAAGTTTTATGTCGATCTCTGTTTTATTTTGATGTTGTGGTACTCGATCTGGGAATTTGGTGATAGATCTGTGGTTTGTTGATTTATTGGAGGTTGTTGTTTGAATCTGAAGTGATGAAGTGTTTCTGTTGGTTGGAGTTTGCGTCGGACACTTGGATCCGGAGTGGATTTAGCGTCTGAGGTTGGATTCAAAGTGAGAAAGGGAAGTTGTTGGATGGATTTGAGTTTTCTGCTTGTTTCCTGTTTTACTTCGTCTAGCATCTGTAGATCCGTTTAGTTCTTCGTTGTTATGCATCAATTTGATTTAGATTTAGCTTGCTCTGCTCTGATTTCGTTCATGTTGTTTTTCTTATGAGTTTTTACGCAATTTGGTTGAAGAAGATGATGTCGCTGTTAGTTAGTACCCGAGTTAGTTATTCTGCCAGCTTTTCGACCGTACTCTGCCATTTCAGTCATGGTCCCCACAGTCAGTTTGTTTCCCAGGTCTAGGTAATCAGAGTAGTTTTTCTTTAGATCTAGCGATTGTGCGGTTAATTTTCCTTGCATAGTTTTCTTTGTTGCTTTGCCTAGGTCTAGTTGTTAGCGTAGCCGTTTTAAAAATTCCCAAGTCAAGTTTATTTTGTTTTCCTCAACCCAAGAAAAATGCGTGGCAGCAGCCAACACCAAAAACAAGCCCAAATCCTTGAACATGATTATTACGCATCCTTCTCTGTGGGATCGATCCCTACTTCCCTATACTAGGTTTAGTAAAGTGGTTGAGGGTTTTTGAAAGAGTGCTCTGTGTGTCCGACGACCAGGATTTCCTACGACCAACGAGTTCCTAGACCGCGTGATTTAGTGGATTTGCTGGACCAGGGGAACCTGTTTATTTCCTTCTGTGCGCACCGTGAACACAACAACAATTCCGTACTTTCAAATGGCGCCGTTGCCGGGGATGGATGGCGTTTATTGTTATTGCGTTTAAGGATTTGGTGTAAATATTTTAATTTCTGTTATTTTCTTTATCCTTGACAGTTTATGAACGCAGGCTTCCATTCTGGAAGTTGGGCAAGCTCATCTGGGTCAGGGAGTGGCCAATACATGTGGCGAGTCAAGGAATCTACATCTACCATCACCACCAGATCAGGATTGAGGATGGAGGATCCATTCCCGTTCGAGTCAGAAAGTGAAAAAGAGTGGAATTCGTCGTCAGAGGAGAACCCGGAGTCGTCAACAGAGCATTCCGAGACCGAGGAGGAGGAGGACCCGAACATGGCTCATCTGCTAAATCCCGATCCGGAAATAGGGTCACTCACCGCACATCTCAACGGTGAACCCGCTCATGCTATAGTCTCGAACCCACGACGGAGGTCTATCGATATCAAGACGAATGTACTCGGAGTTCTACCCACTTTCTCTGGGCGTAGGAACGAATGCCCTTATAAATTTTTGAACGAGTTCAGTAAACTATGAAGCATTCAAAAGCGACCCAACGAGGCAACAGAGGAGGACTACCGTCTTCGAGCAATCCCGTTTGCTCTCAAAGGGGAGGCGAACACTTGGCTACTAAGGCTCTCACCGGACTCGATCAACACGTGGAAGGACTTTAAACTAGAGTTTTTGGATTACTTTTTTCCGTCCAACAAGACGAATGCCTTGAAGAAGGAGATTCAGGAGTGCAAGCAGGAATACGATGAGTCTCTGAGTTCTTTTTGGTACCGTTTTAAGGGGCTTCTGGATGCTTGTTCGAACCACAGGATGATAGAAGCGGAGACTTATTATCTGTTTTACGAAGGTGCAAACCCTGAATCAAAGGACTTGATGAACTCCTCGAGCGGGGGAAATTTTACCAAGAATAAAGCAAGTGAAGCTCGGGAAACTTTGGGAAGGCTGATCGAGGCGAAGAAGGCCTATGATAACCCGCGAAGCATATTGAGGAGAGGATCAGCCAATGCAGTAATGGAACAAGAAGACAAGAAGGTGGAAGATAGGATCGATAAACTGGAAAAAGCCTTGCTAAATGCAATTGAGAAATACAATCCGCATGCTCCAGTGGAAATTGAGAAACCCCCTGGTCAGGAGGAAAGACAACTTCAACCGTACTACAGTCAGCCCTGCGAAGGGGAGTGCCAAGCTCAGGCAAATTCGATGGGAAGTTGGAATCCCGACGGAAGTTGGAACCAAGGAATACAGAGGGACGCTCCATGGAGGACACACCCAAACTTCAGATGGACTAACCATGATCAAGGCCAGCCACCCCCACTTCAGCTCACGAATTATGCACACCCTCCGGAGAGGCAGTCCAACTGGTCAGGGAAAGGTCAAGAGGGGCAATTGCAGCTGGGGTACATGAATCAGGACCATACTAATTGGGGAAACAGAAATCAGAACAATCCAGGGAGCTCCTATGTGCCACCTCATCAGAGAAATAACCAAGGAATCTACCAGAATTCCCAACCAAATCATCAAGGGAATCAAGGGTCTGGTAGCCAGTACAACAACCATCAGGGAAATCAAGGGTCTAACAACCAATACAACAATCATCAAGGTAACTATCGTCAGAATCCAAGGTCAAGGATCAAATTCTGGTCAATTCAACTCCAGACCACAGAGGAGTTTGGATGACATGGTCCACGATCTAGTGAGCTCACAGCAGTTCATGCAGAGTAACCTACACTCCAACAATGACGTGGTGCACAAGTTACAAGACGCTCAGTCTGAACATAAAGCCGCCATGGATATGATGGCAAAGCAACTGTCCCAGATTGCAGTCTCCTTGAATGAGATGCGAGGAAATGAAGGGAAACTTCCTGCCACCGTCAAACCGCCAGACCGAGCAAACATTAGTCAAATCACCTTGAGATCTGGGCGGGGTTATGAAGGGCCAACGTTGGAAATTGATGAGGAAGTGCCCATGCAGGCTAGTGAAGGAAAAGAGAGTCAGTTGCATCAAGAGAAAAGTGCTAGACCCAGGAAAATCGTTATTTAGGAAGACCTCCAGAAGGGAGATTTAGGGGGATCCTTACCTCGACCAAGGGACCCGTTCTTCCTAGACCCCGAACCTGAAGAAGTGAGTAAGGAAGGAAACAGTGGAGTTGATGGAACCCAGGTTGGGACTTCCACCAATGCAGTAAAGCGACCAAAGCCATTTCCATACCGCGGGGAAGCGAAGAAGAAAAAGGATGATACAGAGGATCTCATGGAGATTTTTAGCAAGTTGGAGATCAACCTGCCATTCTTGCAAGCCTTAAAAATGCCTGCTTTCAGCAAGTTCATCAAAGAGTTCATTGCAGGGAAGACCAAGCCAGATGGGAAGATTGTGATCGGGGAGAATGTGTCTGTTGTGATACAAAAGAGAAGGATGCCCTCAAAATGCACCGACCCAGGTATGTTCACATTACCCATCTCTCTAGGGGATATCAAGGTCGAGCATGCTATGTGTGATCTAGGGGCGTCAATAAATGTTTTACCGCTTTCGATCTATAAGAAGTTGACTGGAGTGAGAATGGTTGCTACCAAGGTAGTGATCCAGTTAGCAGATAGAACTTGCATCTGCCCTGAAGGAGTGTTGGAAAATGTTATAGTCAAAGTGCATGATTTTCTATATCCTGCTGATTTTTATGTGATCAAGATGAATGATAATGAGTCTGCTGAGTCCAGTGGGGTACTTTTAGGGAGACCATTTTTGCGTACCGCTAAGACCATTATCGATGTCTTTGATGGAACAATTTGCTTGGACTATAACGGGGAGAAGTATACCTTTAGCATAGATGAGGGGATGAAAAGGCCTTTAGATGTTGAGAATCTCTATGCTATTGATGTTATTAACCCCTTGGTCCAAGAGTATCTTGAGACGGAATTGATACAGGAACAAATCGACAACTCGGAGTTGAGTCATTCAATTGACAGAGAAGTTGTAGGATGGTGTGCAGCAATGAACACAACGGAATTGACAGATGAAGAACTCACGGAGGCCATTATGGAGTTCTGCAGAAGTCCCGAGTCAGCCAAATCTAAGGGATCGGCTCACGTGGCTAGTCTGGAAAAATCTCCTGGGTCTGGGAAGGAGGCGTTACCAGAAATTGCGGACAAAAATCCCTTGCCCCAGGAGACGAATGGAACAAAAAAGGAGCTGAAGACACTTCCACCAGGCCTCAAGTACGCTTACTTGGAGGAGGATGAGACATTTCCGGTAATAGTCAACAACAACCTGACCAAGGAGCAAGAGAAGGAGTTATTGGAAGTCATCAAAAGAAACAAGAAAGTAATAGGATGGACTCTCTCAGATTTGGTAGGAATAAGTCCTGATCTTTGTATGCACCACATTCGTTTAGAAGAAGGTGCGAAGGCTCATCGAGATGCACAACGGAAATTGAATCCGAACATGCGAGAGGAGGTCCTAAAGGAGGTGTTAAAATTGCTTGCCCTAGGGATCATCTACTCCATTCCAGATAGCGAGTGGGTCAGTCCTGTACATATGGTACCAAAAAAATCTGGAATACAGGTTGTTAAGAATGAAAAAAATGAGCTGGTACCCACCAGACTAGTGACAGGATGGAGGATGTGCATCGACTACAGGAAGTTGAACGAAGCCACAAAGAAGGATCATTTTCCCTTACCTTTCATTGATCAGATGCTGGAAAGACTGGCTGGCAAACAGTATTTTTGTTTCCTTGATGGATACAACGGTTATTTCCAAATCTACGTTAATCCAGAGGACCAAGGGAAAACCACATTCACGTGCCCCTTTGGTACCTATGCATACCGAAGAATGCCGTTTGGATTGTGTAATGCACCGGAAACTTTCCAACGGTGTATGATGAGCATTTTCTCGGATCTGTTGGAAGTATGCATTGACATATTCATGGACGATTTCACCGTATATGGGAACTCATTTGATACTTGTTTAACCAGCCTTGATCTAGTGTTACAGAGATGCCAAGAGAAGCATTTAGTGTTGAATTTCGAGAAATGCCATTTCATGGTGACTGAAGGCATTGTCCTGGGTCACGTGGTTTCTGAGAGAGGTATTCAAGTAGACAAAGCAAAGGTGGATGTGATATCAAAATTACCATACCCTACGAACCAAAAAGAGGTGAGAGGCTTCCTAGGCCATGCAGGGTTCTATAGGAGGTTTATCAAGGATTTCGCAAAAATCGCGCAACCACTCACTCGGTTGTTACATAATGATGTGGAATTCGTCTTTGACGAAGGATGCGAAAGGGTGTTCCAGTTGCTTAAGGACAGGTTAGTATCAGCACCAATTATCAGGGCACCAGACTGGAACCATCCTTTCGAGATAATGTGTGATGCGAGTGATTTTGCTGTGGGAGCTGTCCTAGGACAGAAAATTGATGGAAAAAGCTATGTGATCTTCTATGCTTCCAAGACGCTGAATCAGGCTCAGAAAAATTATGACACCACGGAGAAGGAAATGTTGGCTGTCGTATACTCGTTTGAAAAATTCCGACCTTACCTCCTTGGGTCGAGGGTTATAGTCTTCACGGATCACGCGGCGATTAAGTACTTGCTGGCTAAGAAAGAGTCTAAGCCGAGATTAATCCGTTGGGTGTTACTCTTGCAGGAGTTTGATTGGGAAGTAAGAGACAAAAGAGGGACGGAGAATAGAGTAGCCGATCACTTGAGTAGAATACATCAGGGGAAAACAGAAGAGGCCATACCCGATGCCTTCCCCGAGGAGCATTTGTACCTTCTGGAGAAATATCCTAGACCACTTAACTGGGAAGCAGTTTTGGCTCTGACCGGTCTAGGGGAATCGGATAAGGGGAAGCGCACACTGAACGTAGAACCGTGGTTTGCTGATTTAGCCAACTACTTGGTCACGGGAGAGATGCCAAGTTCAGACGAAGTTTCCCGGGCCCAGAGGATGAAAATTAGAAGTGAAGCTAAATATTACTTTTGGGACGACCCTTACCTATGGAAAATGTGCTCAGATCAAGTGATTAGACGCTGCATTCCCGAATGGGAACAAAGAGATGTGTTAATTCATTGCCACACCTTAGCATGTGGAGGCCACTTTGGACCAAGGAAGACAGCGAGGAAAGTCTTGGACAGCGGTTTTTATTGGCCGACGCTAATGTTGCGAGAGGTGTCAGCAGACGGGGGGAATTTCAAGGAGGGACGAGATGCCTCAGGTCCCGGTGATCGTGTGCGAAATTTTTGATGTGTGGGGAATGGACTTTATGGGACCGTTCCCATCATCTTGTGGGAACACGTATATATTGGTTGCAGTGGACTATGTGTCTAAGTGGATAGAAGCTAAGGCCACCACAACATGCGAATCGAAGGAGGTGGCAAAATTTTTGAAGGTCAATATTTTCAACAGATATGGAGTTCCTCGGGCCATCGTCTCGGATCAAGGAACTCATTTCTGTAATCGCACCATCGAGGCTTTGATGAAGAAATATGGTGTTCACCATAGAGTGTCGACTCCGTACCATCCCAAGTCTAATGGCCAGGCAGAGATTTCTAATCGCGAGATCAAGGAGATATTGGAGAAAACAGTTAATCCGTCAAGGAAGGACTGGAGCAAGAGGCTCGGAGACGCATTGTGGGCTTACAGAACCGCTTTTAAAACGCCTATTGGAATGTCGCCTTACAGGCATGTGTTTGCAAGATGTGTCACTTACCTGTTGGTATTGAGCACAAGGCGTACTGGGCAGTGAAAGAACTGAACATGAAACCGATAGCTTGCGAAGAAGAAAGGAAGTTACAATTGCAAGAATTGGAGGAACTTCAGCTGGAGTCATTTGAGTCTGCCATGTGGTACAAAGAAAGGACAAAATTATGGCACGATAAGAATCTCCGGGTCAAGGAACTTCATGTGGGACAGAAAGTGCTCCTTTTCCAGTCCCGGCTCAAGCTAATGCCAGGAAAATTGAAGTCTAAATGGATCGGCCCATATACCATCGTCGGCATCCGCGCAAACGGAGCATTGGAGATCCAGGGAAGTGCTCCTAACTCTGTTCCTTTCCTTGTCAATGGTCATAGAGTAAAAGTCTATAGGGATAATTCCGAGTTGTGTGTAGTGGACGAAGTTCCACTACATGCACTCCCTACTATCGCCTAGACGGACGAGGGGATATTCTCGATGAATTCCTGGGTCAAGTAGTAGGTTAACAATTTTTAAAGTACAAACTGAACCAGGGAATCTCGGGAATACTCTAAAAAAGTGTGTAAATAGTTTAATTACTTTTCAAACTTAGAAAATCCAAAAATATTTTTGAAGCACCAGACTCCGAAGGAAACCGATATTTTATACTCTAACCATGACCTAGGAGTCTGGAACCTTCACATTTTTTTTATATAGGTCATGGTCTAGGGAGTCGTCTGGAGGAGAATCTTAAGGAAGAAATCAAGGGAAACTTGAAGGAAGAGGTCAAGGAGGGACGGAGAAAATTTGAAATTCAAATCTGCCGATAAATATGGAAGTTGTACGGTCTCTTACCTCATGCCTGCAACTGCACCATCCTTTCATCAGAAAAGCAACCGTCGTTTCTTTCTCTATCCAATAATCCCAAATCGACGAATATCTGAAATTTACTCTTCCTTCTCTCTACTTTTGTTCTCTCTCTCTCTCTCTAGAAAATAAACCCTAACCCAATTCGACCAGATTTTCTCTTGTTTTCAGATCTGCAGTGATGGATTAGGGAGCGTCGAGAAAGCAAAAAGAAGTGTATGACCCAGTCCTGTTGGCGGAATTGACGCAGAAATTAGGGAGCGTCGAGAAAGCAAAAGAAGTGTATGCCCTGTTCGCCGCTAGCCTGATGCTGTCCGCACCGGTCGTACCACCACCGACGATTCCGGCAGACTCGGCAGCACAACCGGCGAGAGAAAGAGGAAGCGGTACACGAACGGCCGGAGGGTGACGGATCGACAAACGACGAAACCATGGTGGAAACAGAAAGGCAAGAAGATGAGAACCTAATCTTGAAGGTATGGAAGTTTGTGAGGGGGAAACCCCTGTTTTAGATGAAGTTGTGGAGGGGGCAACCCCTATTATGGACAGCATGATTGAGGGGGAAACCCCTATTGTGAATAATGTTGCTGAGGGGGAAACCCCTTTGGAAACTGGGGATGAGACCCCAATTGATTTCAGGGGTGCGACCCCTGAGTTCGTGGAAGAGGGGGCGACCCCAAGCGGTGTCTGGGGGGAAAACCCCATCTATATTGAGGGGGCGACCCCGATAGTGGAACGTGAAGGGGAAGCCCCGGAAAAGCTGTTGGAAGAAGTAGATCTACTCACGACTGGAGTACCGGAGCCCGAGGGAGGGCTGAAATTGATTGTGGACCTGGTGGGTGACCAGGATGAAGATGAACCTAAGATAGATGAGAGGACAGAAAGGAGGCGCACCAGGAGGAGCCTCCTCGATGAAGTCGATGACTTAGTTCCCGATGCTGCAGAGGCAGAGGAGCGTCGCCTGGCCAAGGAAAGGGCGAGGAAAGGAAAGGCGGCGGCCACCTCATCTACCCGGTCTAGGAAAGCTCACTCTGTCAAGGAGGTCGAGGAGACCCTTTCCCCTATAACCGAGGAATCCTCTGTCGAGGAACAAGATGAGCCCATCCCTGAGCCCATCTACGACTCTGAAGAAGCTAAAGAGGAGCCTATTCCAGGACGTCCGGAAGTCTGGCTGACTAAAGAGTTGTTAGAGGAGATGAGGCAGTTCGACGACCAGAAGAGGATCGCAGTGTACAAGGAAAGATGTAGCGCTGGGAAGATGGCCAAATCTGGGAAGCAGTACAGCTCAAGGGAGCTTAAAATGATTGCATGTGACAAAGAATTCCACGCTTGTATCTATTCGATAGGATTTGAGTGGTTATTACAGCACAGCCAGGAGAGGGTGCCCGTGGATCTAGCAAGGGAGTTTTTCTCCACCTTTCGTTTGAAGAACACCACTGATCTCGACGCGGATTCTATAACGTTCAGGATTTTTAATGAAGAGTATGAGATGAGTATTCGGGAATGGTCTCTGCGGATGGGGTTGTTTACCCATGCCGAGGATGAAGAGGGGGCATGGAATGATAGGATGGTTGGAGTGCCGAAGAACACGCCCGGTTTCAAGGTGCAAACGGCATGGGAACTGATCACGCACCCCAAGGCGGGGACGTTTAAGTCCAGCTACTCCAAGGCCTCCCACATTGAAGACCGAATTCTCCGCTTTGCTCAGACGTTTGTCAGTTACAACTTGATGGGTACCGCTAATTCAGCTCTCACAACTACCGACCTCTACTTCACATGGTGCATGGCGAAAGGCGTGAAGGTGCACCTAGGCTATTGGCTGGCTCAGGCATGCCACCAAATGACGAGCAACCCTGCGCGTCATATGTATACCTGCCACCTCCTCGGCTCCTACCTCCAACGAAACATAGAAATGAAGATCGCCAAGGCCACTCCGTTGGTAGTCATGTGCGAACCCCCGGAAGTGTTCAGTGTTGATTATTTTTTCAACAAGGGATTGCTGCAGACACATGGCACCAAGACTCTCTTCTACTCGTTGGGAGATAAGGTGAAAGCAGAGCCTGAGGAAGCCGAGGAAGCCATGCCAAGTGAAGAGATTGAAGAGCTACGCAAGGAAGTCCAGGATGTGAAGAAGGAAATGCAGTCAATAAGGAGGGAAATGATAAAGGAACTTGGTGGGATCAGAAAGGAATTGAATGGGAATCGGGAGGAAGTGAAGACGCTGAGGGGCAACATTGCAGATTTGGCGGTGAAGTGCGCCAAACAAAATGAGCGAATGACGGAAGCGGTGGAGCTTTCGATGAAAATGTTTAAGTGGCTGCAGTAGACGCTCCCCTTGACCCAGTCGAAGGTAACTCCTGGGTCCAGCAGTGAAGTCAAGCAGCCTATTCAGAGCAGTCCCTCCGTCAGGCAACCGCAGCAATCGCTCAAGCAGTTGATCTCCCCGTCCGTTCCCAAACAAGTTCCAGCCCATCTAAATCAAAGTGTATAGTGAGGAAGCCAGTACTCGAACAAGCAGCACAGGAGGAGCAAGAGCTGGAGCAGCCAGCAAAGAAGAAAGTAAGAATGACCCGACCCGGAATCCCATCCCAGTCTGGCTCTCGTGGGAGCCAGCCCCAGAAGTGAATCACCATCCCATGACCAAGTAACTTTTAATTTTCATTCTTTCAGTTTTTTTTTTATTAATTTTGTTACCTATGTGTGTCTTATAATTGTTTGTGTCTTCTCCCACTTAGCCTACTACGTGGTCTAAGTGTGAGAAGTTTGTATTTTCTTTTTTATTGTGCTTTTCTCACACTTAGCCCAATGCTTGGTCTAAGTGTGAGAAGTCTGTATTTTCTGTTTTATTGTGTTTTTCTCCCACTTAACCCAATGCTTGGTCTAAGTGTGCGAAGTTTCTATTATTATAACCTGTTTTGTTGTTTCGCATTGATCTCCCTGTTTCCCCCCTTCACGACAATGGCTTGGGGACAAGCTTGAGTGAAGTGGGAGGGGGAGAGGAGTCAATGCATTATTTTGTTTACATATTAAGAGTCTGTAAGTCTAAGTATTGTCGCATAAGCCAGTGAATATAATACGGCATGATTCCTTTAGTGAAAGTAATTGAAAATAGGAGGTATTTCAACTTAGAAGCTTTTTCTTGTAATAAGCCTAGTTAATCTGAGTGAAGCGAGAACGATGGAGGATGCCTCTACTTACTTAGTTGTGAAGCCCTACTATAATAGTGAGTTATAAGCTTTAAATAACTTCGAGCTAACACATGTTTAAGGGCCACCACTGAATGCTTAGGGAGAAGAGCTGTGAAGGAGAAAAAATGGGAAATTGGGTTATGAAGGTATAAGCTGGACGAAGTCCAGGGTAAGGTGTTATAAGCTGGACGAAGTCCAGAAGAGAAGAGAAATGGAGGAATAAGCTGGACGAAGTCCAGAGGGAAAAAGAGAAAAAAAAAGAAGAAGAAAAAAATATATATAAAAGGAGGAGAAGATAAAAAATATATATATAAGCAGGAATAAGCTGGACGAAGTCCAGGGGAAAGTTGCCTAAAGGGTAGGAACAGATAATAGCCTGACCTAGGAAAAGGAGGAACTCTCATAACCCGACGCTTCAGTGGTGTAGCATTAACTTAAGAGAGAATCGATCCTAACATCCCTGGTGAGGAATGAGTGATCGAGTGAATCCAAAAATTCGGTAAGTAAAGGCTATCTTGACAAGCTGACAGATTGGCTAGGTAAAGGAAAGGAAAGGGCCTATTTGGAGGAATGCAACCTATTGAATTGACCTTAATCTTGTGGGGACGGATACATAAAAGTTGAAGCTAGCTCATGCATATGTGTTTATGTGTTTGTATGTTTTTCTTAAACATTTTAAGTTTTAAATTGTGTCTAGGTCTAGGAGTCTGTCTAGAGTCCAAGGAGTCGGTCAAGGGATAACCTTGCTTGAAATTCGCCTTATTCTTTTTCTTTTCTTGAAACTCTTTCTCTTGTTTTTTTGGTGTTATGAGAAACATTCAAGTCTCTGTTCTCAAGTTCAAGTCTCTGTTCTCGCCTGTCGTGTGGCATTTGTTGGATATGTTGGATTGTGCTTCTGAAAATATTCTGATTGGATTGTGATTATTTGTTGTTGAAAAGAAAATTGGTTGTTTCCATCGCAGTGGAAGCCGAGCTCTTGTTTGAAGTATGTTAGGAGGTGTGTTTTGACTATATGAGAAGTTTCTCAATTAGTGTTTGGTTGAGCAGCCTATTGCGATGAGGATCAAGATGTTTTTCTCTTTAGAGAATGATAAGGCTAATTTCATGCATCGGTTATATGGTGAAAAGCGTTACAATTTGCTGGGTCTAACATGTTTCCTAAGCCAGGTGTGTGATAAAATCGCTAGATCGAGAGAATGCTGAAGGAAACGGTCTAGCAAAGGAATGAAGTGAAGTGAGCAGAATTCAAAGGAAAAGAAGGCGTGACGGAGGGAGTCAGTGGCTGAGGGCAACAAAGTCTATCTATACCTCGTTGGGCCCCACTCCAACGCCTATAAATAGAAGAGCATGCAACGCACAATGGACATCTATCTATCACTTTTTCACTTTTTTAGCTCACACACATAACACACACTTGGGAATGGGAGATCTGGGGTAGTTTGGGTCACGAAGGGGTTCATTTCGTTAGAAAGTTTCAGTGCAACACCGTCCGCGAGTGGGCGAAGATACAATCTCTTTAAATTTCAGTTGTTTTTGCACTTTTGCGGTCGAACTTCACTTTTGGGAGTCGACTTGGCTGTTGATGTTACTTGTTATCCTTTCGCTTCTGTTGGTTTGCGTTTATTTGTGATATTTCAAGTTGATTTACGTAGATCTTGCTGCTGAGAGTTTATTTTAACAAGTTTTATGTCGATCTCTGTTTTTTTTTTGATGTTGTGGTACTCGATCTGGGAATTTGGTGATAGATCTGTGGTTTGTTGATTTATTGGAGGTTGTTGTTTGAATCTGAAGTGATGAAGTGTTTCTGTTGGTTGGAGTTTGCGTCGGACGCTTGGATCTGGAGTGGATTTAGCGTCTGAGGTTGGATTCAAAGTGAGAAAGGGGAGTTGTTGGATGGATTTGAGTTTTCTTCTTGTTTCCTGTTTTACTTCGTCTAGCATCTGTAGATCCGTTTAGTTCTTCGTTGTTATGCATCAATTTGATTTAGATTTAGCTTGCTCTGCTCTGATTTTGTTCATGTTGTTTTTCTTATGAGTTTTTACGCAATTTGGTTGAAGAAGATGATGTCGCTGTTAGTTAGTACCCGAGTTAGTTATTCTGCCAGCTTTTCGACCGTACTCTGCCATTTCAGTCATGGTCCCCACAGTCAGTTTGTTTCCCAGGTCTAGGTAATCAGAGTAGTTTTTCTTTAGATCTAGCGATTGTGCGGTTAATTTTCCTTGCATAGTTTTCTTTGTTGCTTTGCCTAGGTCTAGTTGTTAGCGTAGCCGTTTTAAAAATTCCCAAGTCAAGTTTATTTTGTTTTCCTCAACCCAAGAAAAATGCGTGGCAGCAGCCAACACCAAAAACAAGCCCAAATCCTTGAACATGATTATTACGCATCCTTCTCTGTGGGATCGATCCCTACTTCCCTATACTAGGTTTAGTAAAGTGGTTGAGGGTTTTTGAAAGAGTGCTCTGTGTGTCCGACGACCAGGATTTCCTACGACCAACGAGTTCCTAGACCGCGTGATTTAGTGGATTTGCTGGACCAGGGGAACCTGTTTATTTCCTTCTGTGCACACCGTGAACACAACAACAATTCCGTACTTTCAGAGAATAAAATGTAATTAGGTTTTAGATTAGCATTTATTTTGATGCTTCTTTTGTAGTTTGATGTTCTTGTCAAGATGCTAGCAATTGTTTGCTTCCATCTTAAGGGAGGCTATTAGAATTAGAGAATAAAATGTAATTAGGTTTTAGATTAGCATTTATTTCTCAGCCTATATAAGGCAATCTATTGTAAATGACACTTTACAAAATGTAGTCAATAAACAAATTCCCCTTTTCTCTCCTCTCTCACAATCGACGGTTTTCTTCTTCCTCCTTCCATGGAGGTTTCTCCATTCCTATTCAATTCTACATATTTTACAGTGAATATGGATCAAGTTCACGTATTTTCTAGCAAACTGCAACGACCCGTTGGGAGTCTTCTGTTGAATTTGGCTTTTCTTGTGGCCTATTGGATTTCTTCTGAATGGCCTATTGGATTTCTTCTGAATGAGATAACCCATACCAGCGGCTCACATGGTGCAAACCTGACGACCCTGGGGCTCTATTTTGTTCCTAGGCATTTTTCTTTTCTTTTTTTCTTGCTTGAACCCAAATTTCGTCCTTTTGTTTTTTCTCCTCAAGTGGACGGTCAAACTAATGGCCAACTATGACCTAACTTAGTTGCTGTCCCAACTCAACGCTCAACCGGACGATGATTCAGAGTTCAATTTCTGCAATCCGTACTTCCCGGATGAGACAGATAAATTATTCGAGGCGTAAGTTGCCACTTCAGAAGATTTGGTCGTGGAAACAAACCAAACTGGGAAGAAGTTTTGGGAACGGGTCGCTGAGCTCTACAACGCTAAGCATTCAGGTGGAACAGTTAAACGCAATATAAAGATACTTTGCATGCATTTCAGACGAGCAAGTGATAATATCCAAAAGATTGGCGGCCTCTCCAACAATGAAATGAGACAAATCGGTAGCGAATCGAGCGAACCACGACCATGCTTCTCTTTCAAACTGACACCAATAGAGCCTTCAAGCATGTCAATACTTGGAAGGAGGTTCTCCATTTAGATAAGTGGGCAGAGTGGAACTGATTCCTCCTCGGGTTCCACCTCCAAACGATCGAGGTCGCAAGCTAGCTTGTTGGAGCTAATTTGGATGGTTTTGATGTCGGTGCGAGTGGTTCTAGAACCAGTTTGCGACGTCGTCCACTTAGGACGAAGTTGCGGAAGCTAGCCGCAGACCAGTACAAACCCAAGCGACTCCCGAGCTCCACCTACTCCGCGCCTCCTAATCCTATGATTTTATTAAGATATTTGACCACACAATCAACACTAATACTAGCCGTATGAATCCGCAACAAGTTGTGCATAACCAGATAATTGAATCACTCCAAAGTTAATTGGGTATACCGGTCATACTACCACTACCGCTGCAGCCGCCGCAGTAGTTTTCAATTTTCGGGATTTAAATTATGCAATTTTTAATTTTTAGGATTTAATTTATGTAAGCTTTTAAGTTTTAGGATTTAAATTATGCAATTTTAATTTTTAGGTTTTAAATTATGTAATTTTTATTCCCTCCGTCTGCGAATAGATATCCCATTATTACCGAGTCGCATTTTAAGAAATTGTTTGACTTTATAAAATAAAGTGATAGAAAAAGTTAGTGGAAGGTGAGTCCTACTTTTTTATATAGGTTTTATAATAAAACATGAGTGAAGTGAGTTAATGGAATATGAGATCCACTTGCCAAAAATGATATTCCCTCCGTTCTATTGAAGATGACCCACTTTCCTTTTTGGTTTGTCCCAACCAAGATGACCCATTGCTGAAAATGGAAACACCATTCTCTCTACTTTATTCCCTCTCTCTCTTACTTCACTCTCTCCACTTCACACACAAAATAAAGTTGCATAATGGTTGTGCCGCCTGATAAGGCTAATTTCATGCATCGGTAATGTGCGAAAAACGTTATAATTTGCTGGGTCTAACACGTTTCCTAAGCCAGGTGTGTGAAGAAAATCGCTAGATCAAGGAAGTAATGAAGGAGATGGTCTAGCGAGAGAATGGAACGAAATGAGCAGGATTTACGAGGAAATTGGCGTGATAAAGGAGTCTACAGCTGAGGGCAACAAAGTCATTATCTATACCTCGTTGGGCCCACTAAAACGCCTATAAATAGAGAAGAGCATGCAACGCAAGAAACACACAGTTTTTCACTCTTCTTAGCTCATACATTTTACACACACACTTGGGAATGGATCTGGGGTAATTGTGATCGGGAGGGTACTTTCTGTAAGATTTCGTGCTTGGCAACACCGTCCTAGTGAGGGCGAAGATACAATTACTTTTAATTTCAGTTGTTTTTGCTAGTTTCCACCGTCGAACTTCACTTTTGGGAGTCAACCTTGATGTTGATGATGTTAACTGCTTTACCGTTCATGGATCTGCGTTTAGCTGTTTAATTTCAAGTCATTTTGCATAGATCTCTCTGCTGTTAGCTTAATTCTTCAATTGCTATGTCGATCTCTGTTTATTTTGATGTTGAGGTGTTTGATGTGGAAGTTGGTGACAGATCTTTGGTTGTTTGAGTATTCGGAGTTCTTACTTTTAAAATCTGACGTGATGGAGAGTTTTTTCTGTTTGGAGTTCATGTCGGACGCTTGGATCCGGAGTGGATTTAGCGTCTGAGGTCGGATTTGGCGTGTGAAAAGACAGTAGTTCGATAGATTTATTTTATTTCCTCTTGGTTTCTATTTTACTTCGTCTAGGGTATGCAGATCTGTTAACTTTTTCGTTTATTATGCATAGATTTGATTTCAAGTTAGTAGCTCTGTTTTTGTTTTGCTCATGTTGTTTTTCTTAAGAAGTTTTATGCAAATTTGGTTGTAGAAGACGATGTCACTGTCAGTTAGTACGAGAGTTAGTTATTCTGCCAACTTTTCAGTCGTACCTTGCTTTTTTAGACGTGGTCCCCACCGTCGATTATTTCCTAGGTCTAGCTGTTAGGTTAAGTTTTTTTTAAGGTTCCCAAGTCAAGTTAATTTTTATTTTCCTCAACCCAAGAAAATGCGTGGCAGCAGCCAACACCAAAAACACTCCCAAATCCTTGAACATAAGTATTACGCATCCTTCTCTGTGGGATCGATCCCTACTTCCCTATACTAGGTTTAGTAAAGTGGTTGAGGGTTTTTGAAAAGGAAAGTGTTTTGTATGTCCGACGACCCGGATTCCTTGCGACCCACGAGTTCCTAGACCGAGTGATCTAGTGGACTTGCTGGATCTAGGGAACCTGCTATTTCCGTATTTGAATAGCGCATAACGCAAAGCATCTCACACGACCTTTTTCAAGTGGCGCCATTGCCGGGTATGGATGGCATTTGTTGTTATTTTAATTAAGGATTTGGTGTAAATATTTTAATTTTTGTTATTTTCTTTCTCCCTGACAGTTTATGAAAGCGGGCTTCCAATCTGGAAGTTGGGCAAGCTCATCTGGATCAGGGAGTGGCCAGTACGAGTGGCGAATCAAGGAATCTACATCTACCATCACTACTAGATCAGGATTGAGAACGGAAGATCCATTCCCGTTCGAGTCAGAGAGTGAAAAGGAGTGGAATTCATCGACAGAGGAGAACCCAGGGACATCAACCGAACCAGAGCATTCCGAGACCGAGGAGGAGAAGGACCCAGATATGGCTCATCTACTAGACCCCGATCCGAAAATAGGGTCACTCACCGCACATCTTGATGGTGAACCCGCTCATGCTATAGTCTCGAACCCACGACGGAGGTCGATCGACATCAAGACGAATGTACTTGGAGTTCTACCTACCTTCTCTGGGCGTAGGAACGAATGCCCTTATGAATTTTTGAACGAGTTCAGTAAACTATGCAGCATTCAGAAGCGACTCAATGAGGCAACAGAAGAGGACTACCGTCTTCGAGCAATTCCGTTTGCTCTCAAAGGGGAGGCGAACACTTGGCTGCTGAGGCTTCCACCGGACTCGATCAACACGTGGAAAGATTTTAAACTGGAATTTTTGGATTACTTTTTCCATCTAACAAGACGGATGCCTTGAAGAAGGAGATTCAGGAGTGCAAACAAGAATACGATGAGTCTCTAAGTTCTTATTGGTCCCGCTTCAAGGGGCTGCTGGATGCTTGTCCAAACCACAGGATGATAGAAGCGGAGACTTACTATTTGTTCTATGAGGGTGCAAACCCTGAATCAAAGGACTTGATGAACTCCTCGAGCGGGGGAAATTTTACTAAGAACAAAGCAAGTGAAGCCAGGGAAACGCTGGGGAGATTAATTGAGGCAAAGAAGGCCTATGATAACCCGCGAAGCATATTGAGGAGAGGATCAGCTAATGCAGTGATGGATCAAGAAGACAAGAAGGTGGAAGATAGGATCGATAAACTGGAAAAGGCCTTGCTAAATGCGATCGTGAAATACAATCCGCATGCTCTAGTGGAAAATGAGAAATCCCCTGGTCAAGAGGAAAGGCAACTGCAACCATACTACAGTCAGCCCTGCGAAGGGGAGTGCCAAGCTCAAGCAAATTCGATGGGAAGTTGGAATCCCGATGGAAGTTGGAATCAAGGAAGACAGAGGGACGCTCCATGGAGGACTCACCCAAACTTTAGATGGACTGACCATGATCAAAGCCAGCCACCTCCTTTGCAGCTCACGAATTTTGCACACCCTCCGGAGAGGCAGTCCAACTGGTCAGGGAGAGGTCATGAAGGACAATTGCAGCTGGGATACAGGAATCAAGACCAAGCTAATTGGGGGAACAAAAATCAAAACAACCCAGGAAACTCCTATGTGCCACCTCACCAAAGGAATAACCAAGGCAACTTTCAGAATTCCCAACAGAACCACCAAGGAAATCAAGGGTCTGGTGGCCAGTACAATAATCAAGGGTCGAGTAACCAATACAACAATCATCAAGGAAATTTTCGACAGAACCAAGGTCAAGGACAAAATTTTGGTCAATCCAACTTCAGACCACAACGGAGTTTGGATGACATGGTTCATGATCTGGTAAATTCACAACAGTTCATGCAAGGTAACCTACATTCCCACAATGACATGGTGCACAAGTTGCAAGATGCTCAGTCAGAGCAAAAAGCCGCCATGGACATGATGGCAAAACAACTTTCCCAGATCGCAGTTTCCTTGAATGAGATGCAAGGGAATGAAGGCAAACTTCCTGCTACCGTCAAACCGCCAGACCGAGCAAACATTAGTCAAATCACCTTGAGATCCGGGCGGGGTTACGAAGGGCCGACGTTGGAAACTGATGAGGAAGTGCCTATGCAAGTTAAAGAAGGGAAACAGAGTCAGAAACAGCAAGAGGGAGGCGCTGAACCGAGGGAGATCATTGTTCAGAGAGACCTCCAGAAGGAAGATTTAGGGGGATCTCTACCTCGACCAAGGGACCCGTTCTTCCTAGACCCCGAACCTGAGGAAGTAAGTAGGGAAGGAAACAAAGCAGTTGATGAAACCCAGGCTGAGACTTCCACAAATGCAATAAAGCGAGCAAAATCATTTCCATATCGAGGGGAGGCGAAGAAGAAAAAGGATGATACAGAGGATCTCATGGAGATTTTGAGCAAGTTGGAAATCAACTTGCCATTCTTGCAAGCACTTGAAAATGCCCACCTTCAGTAAGTTCATCAAGGAGTTTATTGCAGAGGGAAAACCAAGCTGGATGGGAAGATTGTGATTGGAGAAACCGTATAATGCCATTTGTGATACTTAGAAAGAAGGATGTCTAGGAAATGCACCGACCTTTGGTATGTTTACATTTACCCATTTCTTTAGGGGATATCAACAAGGTTGAGCATGCCATGTGTGATCTAGAGGCATCAATAAATGTTTTACCACTTTCAATCTATGTTAAGTTAACTCCGTGGTAAGGATGGTTGCTACCAAGGTCGTGATCCAGCTAGCAGATAGGAC